>NW_027908488.1:0-12863 GCF_054177405.1 Leptonychotes weddellii
AGTATGGAGGTTCCTCAAAAAGTTGAAAATAGAGCTACCCTACGACCCAGCAATTGCACTTCTAGGTATTTACCCCAGAGATACAAAAGTAATGATCCGAAGGGGTACATGCACCCCAATGTTTATAGCAGCAATGTCCACAATAGCCAAACTATGGAAAGAGCCAAGATGTCCATCAACAGACGAATGGATAAAGAAGATGTGGTATATATATAAAATGAAATATTATGCAGCAATCAAAAAAAACAACAACAAAACGAAATCTTGCCATTTGCAATGATGTGGATGGAACTAGAGGGTATTATGCTAAGTGAAATAAGTCAATCAGAGAAAGACAAGTATCGTATGATCTCATTGATATGAGGAATCCTTTTTTTTTTTTAAGATTTTATTTATTTATTTGACAGAGACAGAGATAGCGAGAGCAGGAACACAAGCAGGGGGAGTGGGAGAGGGAGAAGAAGGCTTACCGCTGAGCAGGGAGCCCAATGTGGGGCTCAATCCCAGGACCCTGGGATCATGACCTGAGCCGAAGGCAGGATATGAGGAATGCTTAATCTCAGGAAACAAACTGAGGGTTGCTGGAGTGGTGGGGGGTGGAAGGGATGGGGTGGCTGGGTGATAGACATTGGGGAGGGTATGTGCTATGTTGAGCACTGTGAATTGTTAAGACTGACGACTCACACACCTGTACCTCTGAAACAAATAAAACATTGTATGTTAAAAAAAGAAGAAGAAAAAGATAGTAGGAAGGGAAAAATGAAGCGGGGGAAATCGGAGGGGGAGACGAACCGTGAGAGACTATGGACTCTGAGAAACAAACTGAGGGTTTTAGAGGGGAGGAAGGTGGGTGAATGGGTTAGCTCAGTGATAGGTATTAAGGAGGGCACATACTGAATGGAGCACTGGGTGTTATATGCAAACAATGAATCATGAAACACTACATCAAAAACTAATGATGTAATGAATGGTGACTAACATAACATAGTAAAATAAAATTAAAAAAAAAGATGTCCCAGACTCTCCCATTATTTCATGTTTCTCAATCATCACCATCCTTCCCAGTGGGAACAGATTTATCATTTACCAGTTTCAAGGGTGCAGGTTGGCTGAACAGGATTAAAGTCAAAGACAGCAGTGAAATCGAGGAAGGGCAATCCTTCAGTAGATCTTTTAAAGTACTGAAATAAATGTACAATAGAGATCTGAAATATAAATCACTTATATTCTGATGTTGATAATAACAAGCCAATAATTCAATTTTTGCTGAAGATGCTTACTGAACAGAACTTTTCTAGACATGGAGAGCCCTATGCTACATCAAATTTTTGCAAAAGCTTTCTTCTATATATTTATAGCTTTTAAAAGGGAAAGAAAACAATAAATAAATCAAAACGTCTATTTCAAGAATTCGCAGTCTAGATCAATAGCTTTCTGACAAGTGGAATATGAATGTAATAATGTTGAAATTGATACTAGTAACTTCTGCATTGTAATCACCACCTATAAATGGAATTTTTATGAAATGGATAAAGCATGGCAATTATTTCTTTGAAAGAAAAACTGAAGTTGACTATCAAAAATATTGCTGTTTGTCCAAAAAAATAAAATAGTTCTTCAAAAAGTTCTCAGATTATCAATGACTGAAGAGATTATTTGAAAATAGAGTCAGATAAAAATATTGGGGTAGCTCATAATGATCTCACAAATCTTAGGAATAATATTGCTTTAAACAAGACTTTTCCACCCAAAGCAGGGGAGAAAAAACTTACAAATCATATGTCTGATAAGGGATTTTTATCCATAATGTATAAATAACCTACAACTCAATAATAAAAAACAAATATTCACATTAAAAGTAGGTAAATGATTTGAATAGACATTTCTTCAAAGAATACATGTAATGGCAAAGAAAGACATGAAAAGATGTTCAATATAATTAGACATCAGAAAATTGCAAATTAAAACCACAATAAAACACCAACACTAGATCCATTAGGATAGCTATTAAAAAAAAAAAAAAAAAGACAGGCAATAACAAGAGTTGTTGAACCTACACAGAAATTGGAACCCTTATACTTTGCTGGAATATAAAATGCTACAATCACTTTGGAAAACATGTAAATTCTTAAATATGGAGTTGCCATATAACCCAGCAATTTCATTCTTTGCTATAGCAGAAGAGAACTGAAAAGATATGTCCATGCCAAAAATTATGCATGAATTTTCATAGCAGCATTACTCATAATAGCCAAATGTGGCAACAGCTCATATGTCCATCAACTGATGAAAGGATGAAAATATGTGATACAGCCATACAGTGGAATATTATGTGAAAATACAAAGGAATTAAGAACTGACTTATGGTATGACATGGAAAACTCCTGAAAACACTGAATTAAGGCAGGCTGGGAAGATGACAGAGTAGGAGGACCCTAAGCTTGCCTGCTTGCCTCCTCCTATGAATACAACTAGAGAACACTCACATCAGCTTACATAGCTCAGAAAAAAAAGACCTGAAAACTGGCAGAATGAACCCCACAACCAAGGTAGAGAAGAGGCCACATCAAAAGGCAGAAATATAATTTGAGATCTAAAGGGACCATGGCTATTCCTGGACAGTAGGAAGCAGGGAGTATAGTGAAGGACAAGAAATAGATGATCACATCAGGGACCCTACATGGGGAAGATGAACCCCCATAACATTTGGCTTTAAAAGCAAGAGGGGCTGAATTTCATGAGTTCTTATACCTAAGGGGATTCTTAAAATCAGCCTACTGGGCTTTGAGAGAACCCGGAGGGTGTTGGGAAGCTGAGTCCCCACCCTTAAAGAGGCAGCAGAACAAGCAACCTGAGCAGATACAGCATAGAATCAGCAGTTTGAAAAACACTAGGGACAAACAGGAAGGACAGTGATCACAGAACATGGCCTGGAGAGACAGGGATTATGGGAGGCCTCTCCAGGAACCAAGGAGCTAGCAGGTGCCGTTTCCCTCCCCTGCCCACAATCATAAACAACAGCCAGCCACCTGCAGGAACCACACAGTGCCAACACTCATTACCTAACTCACTTGCACCAACACCGCCAACTCAACGCTTCTGTGAATTCACCCTTTCCAGTCATGTGCACCTCAGTCCCAGCACTATGGGCCTCTTTCCCCAGAATACTTGTGCAAACCTTGCCAGCACCATGTCTCTTGATCCATGCCTTTTGCAGTGACTTCTTCTTGGCAGTGGCAATGGCTGCAGCAGACTCTGCAGAAGTCTAAGGTATATCTTGTTAAAAGTGCAGGACCCACCCACATGCCCTTTGCATGTTGGCTTAGGCTGGCTGGTCCCTACAGCAGGGGCTCCAGGTCTCAATTAGCAAGCAGACTAGTGTGTACTCTGTTAAAATGCACCCCACAACTGGCGGGGAGCAAACATGCCCACAACAGGCACAGAGAGCCTTTGCAGACAACTGAAATGAACTAAACTAAAGGGAAAAGAGGCAACACAACACACACAGGAGACATTCCCTGAAGTGCCAAGTCCTGGGGAACAGGGAACACAGCACTGCAGGGCATTTCAGGACATCTTCTTCATAAGGTCATTACCTTCAAGAGCAGGAGATGTAGCTGACTTTCCTAATACAGAGAAACAGACACAGAGAGTTAGAAAAAATAAGGAGACAGAAAAATATATCCCAAATGAAAGAACAGGACCAAACCACAGCAGGAGACCTAAGTGAAACGGATATAAGTAATATGTCTGATAGAGAATTTAAAGTAATGATCATAAAGACACTCACTGGACATGAGAAAAGAGTGGAGGATGTTAGTGAGACCCTTACCAAAGAGATAAAAAAGAATCAACTAGAGATGAAGAATACAATAAATGAAATAAAAAATACAGTTGATGAAATAAATAGCAGGCTTGATGAAGCAGAGAAACAAATTAATAACTTGGAAGATAGAGTAATAGAAAGGAACCAAGCCAAGCAAATGAGAGGGGAAAAAATTACACAAATTGAGAATAGTCTTGGGGAACTAAGTGACCCATCAAGCATAGTAACATTCACATTATAGGGGTCCCAGAAGAAGAGAGAGAATAGGGGGCAGAAAATTTATTTGAAGAAAAATAGCTGAGTACTTCCCTAATCTGGGGAAGAAAATAATATCTGGATAAAAGAGGCACACAGATCCCCAAAATATCAACCCAAAGAGGTCCACACTAAGATACATAGTAATTAAAATGGCAAAAAGTAGTGATAAAAAAAAAATCTTAAAAGCATAAAGAGAAAAAGAGGACAGTTCCATACAAGGGAAACATCATAAGGCTATCAGTGGATTTTTCAGCAGAAACTTTGCAGGCCAAAAAGGAGTTGCATGATATATTCCAAGTGCTAAAAGGGAAAAATATGCAGCCAAAAATATTCTAGCCAACAAAGCTATCATTCAGAATAGAAGGAGAAATAAAGAGTTTCCTAAACAAACAAAAAGTAAAGGAGTTCATGACCACTTCACCAGCCCTACAAGAAATATTCAAGAGGACTCTTTGAATGGAAAGGAAAGACCATAAATGAGAGTATTAAAAATAAGTATATCTGTAAAAATCAGTCAAGGGATTCACAAAATAAAAGGATGTAAAATATGATACCATATACTTAAAATATCTGGGGAGGGAATAAAGAATGGGTTCAAACTGAAGCAACCATCAACTTAATATAGAGTGCTGTATGCAGAAGATGTTAATATACAAACCAAATGGTAACCACAAATCAAAGTCAGTAATAGATAAGCAAAGAATAAAGAGAAAAAAATTCAAGTATATCATGAAAGAAAACCAGCAAACCATGAAAGAGAGCAAAAGAAGAAAGGATCAGAGAAAAACTACAGAAACAACCACAAAACAAGTAACAAAATGGCAATAAATACATATCTATCAATCATTACTTTGAATGTAAATGGACTAAATACTCCTTTTTAACAGAGTTGACAAAAAAACAAAAACAAACAAAAAAAACCAAGACCCATTATGTGTTGCCTACAAGAGACTCATTTCAGACCTAAAGACAGCTGTAGATTGAAAGTAAAGGGATGGATGGGGCGCCTGGGTGGCTCAGTTGATTAAGTGACTGCCTTGGGCTCAGGTCATGATCCTGGAGTCCTGGGATCAAGTCCCGCATCGGGCTCCCTGCTCAGCAGGGAGTCTGCTTCTCCCTCTGACCCTCCTCCCTCTCATGCTCTCTGTCTCTCATTCTCTCTCTCAAATAAATAAATAAAATCTTAAAAAAAAAATAGTAAAGGAATGGGGAAACATTGATCATGCAAATGGTTATCAAAATAAAGCTGGGGTAGCAATACTTACATTGGAAAAAATAGATTTAAAACAAAATAGACTTTAAAATAAATGCTAAAACACCAGAATACACATTATATTCAAGTGTACATGGAACATTCTGTAGAACACATCACATATTAGGCCACAAGACAAGTCTTAACAAATCCAAAATGATCAAAGTCATACTATGCAACTTTTCTGACCACAATGCTATGAAACTAGAAATCGACCAGAAGAAAAATCTGAAAAGAACACTAATACAAGGAGGTTAAAGAACATGCTATTAAACAATGAATGGGTCAACCAGGAAATCAAAGAAGAAATGAAAAATTATATGAAAACAATTGAAAATGAAAACACAACAGTCCAAAATCTCTAGGATGAAACAAAAGCAGTTCTAAAAGGGAAGTTTATAGCAATGGAGGCCTACTTCAGAAGCAAGAAAAATATCAAATAAACAACCTAAACTTACACCTAAGGGCGCAAGAAAATAACAATCAAAACCCCAAACCAGCAGAAGGAAGGGAAATAAAGATTAAAGCAGAAATAAATACATAGAAACTAAGAGAATAATAGAGCACTAAAACCAGGAAATTGGTTCTTTGAAAAACATCAACAAAATTGATAATCCTCTTGCTAGACTAATCAAGAAAAAAGAGAAAGGACTCAAATGAACAAAATTGCAAATGAGAGAGGAGAAATAACAATCAACATCACAGAAATACAATTTTAGGAGAATATTATGAAAAATAATGAAATATTATGAGAAACTGAACAACCTAGAATAAATGAATAAATTCTTGAAATATAAACTACCAAAACTGAAGCAGAAGAAACAGAAAATTTGAACAGAGCAATTACTAGCAAGTTCATTAAATCAGTAATCAATGGCCAACAAACAAAAGATTAGGACCCGACAGCTTCACAGAGGAATTCTACCAAACATTTAAAGATGAGTTAATATCTGTGCTTCTCAAACTACTCCAAAAAATAGAAGAGGAAGGAAAACTTCCAAATTCATTCTATGAGTCCAACATTACCCTTATACCAAAACCAGATAAAGACACTACCAAAAAAGAGAACTACAGGCCAATATCTCTGATGAATCTAGATGCAAAAATCTTGACAAAATACTAGCAAATTGAATCCAATAATATTTTTAAAAAATCATTCAGGATGATCAAGTGGGATTTATTCCCACATTGCAAGGGTGATTTAATATTTGCAAATCAGTCAACATGATACATCACATTAATAAGAGACAGGATAAAAATCATATGGTCATTTTCAATAGATGCAGAAAAAGCATTTGACAAAGTACAACATCCATTCATAAAAAATCCCTCAACAAAGTGGATTTAGAGGGAACATACCTAGCATTATAAAGGTCTTATGTGAAAAACCCACAATTAACATCATACTCAATAGGGAAAAACTGAAAGCTTTTCCCTTAAGGTCAGAAAAAGACAAGGATGTCCACTGTCACCACTTTTATTTAACATAGTACTGGATATCCTAGCCACAAGGATCAGACAAGGAAAATAAATAAAGGCACCAAAATTGGTGAAGAAGAAGTAAAACTATCACTAGTCTCAGATGACTTGATACTTTATGTAGAAAATTCTGAATATTCCAACAAAAAACTACTAGAACTGATAAATGAATCCAGTGAAGTCTCAGGATACAAAATCAATATACATAAATCTGTTGCATTTCTGTATGCTAATAATAAAGCTGCAGAAAGAGAAATTAAGAAAACAATCCCATTTAAAATTACAACAAATATAATAAAGTACTTAGGAATAAACTTAACCAAGAAGTAAAAGAACTATACTCTAAAAACTATAATACACTGATAAAATAAATTAAAGAAGACAAAGAAATGGAAAGACATTCCATGCTCATGGATAGGAAGAACAAATACTGTTAAAATGTCCATACTATCCAAAGTAATCTACAGATTTATTGCAATCCTTATCAAAATACAAATACTATTTTTCACAGAACTAGAACAAATAAATTTAAAATTTGTATGGAACCTCAAAAGACCCTGAATAGCAAAAACAATCTTGAAAAAAAAAGCAAAGCTGGAGGCATCACAATTCCAGACTTCAAGTTATATTACAAAACTGTAAAAATCAAAGTAGTATGGTACTGGCACAAAAATAGATACATAGATCAATAGAACAGAATAGAAAATCCAGAAATATACCCACAATTATGTGGTCAATTAATCTTCAACAAAGCAGGAAAGAATATCCAATGGGAAAAAACAGTCTCTTTAACAAATGGTGATGGGAAAACAGGACAGCTACATGCGAAAGAAAGAAAGAAAGAAAGAAAGAAGAAAGAAAGAAAGAAAGAAAGAAAGAAAGAAAGAAAGAAAGAAAGAAAGAAAGAAAGAAAGAAAGAAAGAAGAAAGAAAGAAAGAAAGAAAGAAAGAAAGAAAGAAAGAAAGAAAGAAAGAAAGAAAAGAAAGAAACTGGACCACTTTCTTACACCATACACAAAAATAAATTGACCTAAAAGTGAGACCTGAAACCATAAAAACCTGGAAAAAAGAACAGGCAATAATTGCTCTGACCATAGCCACATTTTTCTAGGTATGTCTCCTGAGGCAACGGAAATAGAAGCAAAAATAAACTATTGGGACTACATCAAAATAAAAAGTTTCTGCACAGGGGAAGAAATAATCAACAAAGCTAAAAGGCAATCTACTGAATGGGAGAAGATATTTACAAATGACATACCTGATAAAGGAGAAGTATCCAAAATACAATAAAAACAGTTAAAAATAGAACTGTCCTATGATCCAGTAATCACACTACCAGGTATCTACCAAAAAAAGAAAAAGAAAATACAAAAACACTAATTCAAAGAGATACATGTACCCCTATGTTTATAGAATCATTATTTACAATAGACAAATTATGGAAGCATCCCAAGTGTCCATCAATAGATGAATGGATAAAGAAGAGATCACACACACACACACACACACACACACACACTCTGATGTATTATTCAGCCATAAAAAAAAGAATGAAATTGCCATTTGCAACAACATGGATGGCGCTGGAAATTATAATGCTAAGTGAAATAAGTCAGTCAGAGAAAAATACCATATGATTTCACTCATATGTGGAATATAAGAAACAAAACAAATGAACAAAGGAAAAAAAGAGAGAGAGAGAAACCAAGAAACAGACTCTTAATTATAGAGATCAAACTGATGGTTACCAGAGGGCAGGTAGGTTGTGGAATGTTGAAATACGTGATGGGGATTAAGGAATGCACTGATGATGTGATGAGCACAGGGTGATGTGTGGAAGTGTTGAATCACTACATTTTACACCTGAGACTAATATAACACTGTATGTTAACTATACTGGAATTAAAATAAAAACAATGAAAAAAAATAGCTAAGTGTAAGCAAGCAGTTAGAACTGCATGCGAAGTGCAAGTAGCCAGTTACATACATATTGTATGATTACATTTATTTAAGATGCTCATAATAGGCAAATCTCTAGAGACAGAAAATAGATTAATGGTAGCCTTGGGCTAGGGAAGGAGAGAGAGGAGTAACAGTTAATTAAGCATAGGGTTTCTTTTCACAATAATGGAAAGGTTCTAAAGTTACTGAATTGTATGTTTAAATAGGTGAATTTTATGAAATGTAAATTATATCACAATAAAACTTTTAATGGAAAAAATTAAAAGCTTTTATAGCTTTCAGAAAAATTTGCACATAAATTTATTTCTCATTTGATGATAAAACTGCCTTCATTTTTATCATACCTTAAGAAAGATAATTAAATTTTGTTTATTATAGTATAATACTTTTAAAAATTGTTATCAGGTGACATGGTTTAACTTTATTAAGTCATTGTAATAGAAAATAAATATTTGGCTAAAGTGATTTTAAATAATGTGGCTCTTCTTTCTGATTTGTATCTGAAATGTGCTATGCATTTTCACTGACTTTTAGATTTTGAAATCTGAATATTTTTATCACATTTTGAGTATGCTAATGCTTTCAATTTGCTCCAAAATTATAATTACTATTTACATACTAGTTGAATTTTGTAAAAATTAATTTAAAATTATATTTAAAACACTAAATTTATGATAAAATAGATAATATTCTGACATAAGATACGTTCTTTTGAAAGACATAAATTAAGAAATGTCATCATTTTCCCCCAAGTAACTTTATCCTGTGCTCCTTACTGTGGCTTTTCAGACATTAGATTGTAACACTATTCTTCTTACGGATAATGAACTGATTTTCTATCATTGAACTACCCTTTCCAAGTTCTAACTAGTTCTTTGATATCTGATTCTAGACTATGCAACAAATTGCATGTTCTCTCAAACAATTTTCTTCTCTTAATTTTTCTAAAGCAATATCAATGAGTACTACAATCACTACATTATCTCTAAGGAAGAGTATTTGGGTAAGTAGAAGTATAATATGTAATAGCTCTGAAAATGTGAATACCAAAATTAGCTACTGCAGCATCACCTGGCTTTGGTAGCTATATGGAGTATAGGACAACATCATGTGAACTCTATGCTATTTTGTGCCTGTCTGATCACTGCTGAGAAATTATATTTGGTTCAGATAGCAATATTTTAATAATAAGACTTTTGCTTTTAAATCACATCATGCTAAAAGTTACTAATTTCTCCTTTCCCATTATCACACAAATATCTCTGGAGGCATGAGGCAAAATACAAAGGGTTTTTGTCAAAGTACTTCCAAGAAGTACTGAATATATTTGGCTTTTCTTCAATACGTTTACTCAAATGTTCAACATCTTCTTCCACCAGAAAATGGATTTAACTCACTAGCCAACCCAGTACCTCAATCCATCCGGACAGGGTTGCTTCCCTCCCTTATGGTTTAGGTGGAAACAATGCAAAGTATAAAAGTGAATGGCTGAGAAGCACTAATGTCTGTTAGGGTAAATCAGGGGAAAAATAATACAGGGTGTAAGGGAAAAATAAACACTGAAATACAAAGAGAAAGAAGTATCACTATGAACTTAAAAAAAATAGAATATTTTCTAGAGATGCTGAGGAAAATTTCAAATAATTTCAGCTTCCTGTTCACAATACAAAATAAAAATATATGGCTTTTATGAAATCATGCCAGGAAATTACAAAGAAAAAAAATGTGATGACAGAGTCATGAAACCAGCAGTTAGAAATAGGGTAATCACATCCAAAGCAAGCCAGTAAGTCATACTATACATTCAAATAAGTTTCAAAAAGAGTAAAATTTACATGTAAAAAGGAAACTTTATTTTTTTAAAGATTTTATTTATTTATTTGACAGAGACACAGCGAGAGAGGGAACACAAGCAGGGGGAGTGGGAGAGGGAAAAGCAGGCTTTCCACGGAGCAGGGAGCCTGATGTGGGGCTCATCCCAGAGCCCTGGGATCATGATCTGAGCCGAAGGCAGACGCTTAATGACTGAGCCACCCAGGCGCCCGTAAAAAAGAAACTTTAATATAGATTACTTTAAATGTGAACTTGAGATAAGGAAAACATTTCTAGGTATAATTCTATGGAAGAAAGATTGATATTTTCAAATAGATAAAAATGTAAACTTTTCCATCAATTGAAATGACATAATAATCTGAAAAATAAACTATGAAAATACTTGAAATATTTATGGCAATAAAGACTGAATATCCTTAATTTATCAAATCATCTTATAAATGAAAGTTCCTGCATGCACAGGTTATTTGCATAAATTTGAGAGCAGGTAGGATTTTAAGGGACTATAAAATTGAGACCTAAAAATACTACTCCTTAGAGCCCCAATCCAGTTTTTACTTCTGGGTTACGTGGTGTTTCTTTCGTATTTTATCTTCTACTTTACTTGACCACAAAATAAATCAAGTTTTGACAATACTGCTTTTGTGTATTTACTGTCAGTATATATCTGTTCTTTCATTAGAATAATCCTGGGCTTTTTTCAACTAAGTGCAATTCATCCTTCTGTGAGAGCTTTTCTTCAATCTGCATATGGAATAATACAAGGGGGCAGTCAGAATTAATAGATACTAACCTATCTTCACAATTTGTTATATATATATTTAAATTTTATTATTCAGGGTCAAAATATATTACCATTTTTTATTCTATTTTCACTTACTTTTTCAGTTTTGTTTTCCTTTTCTGTCACTTTTCTTTATTCCTATACAACAATATTTTTCAACACCGAAGCAGGATATTTAAATATAGCAATTTGGTGATGCGATCTGACACCACTTTTTGAAGGGTGGCAGATTAATTTGGCTTTTTTTTCAATTTAGCCACATTAATTATATATATATATATATATTCACATTGTTTATTATTATTACTATTATTATTTTACTTAAAATACTAACAGTGGTTTCTGTTCTTCATACACCCTTGATTAAACAAATTATAAAGATCTCTTTTTGAGAATATTAGATAGCTTTGTGTGTAAGGAAAGTTTGTATGCATAAAAGACTAGAGTTACTTCGGTTTTATTTATCACTTCACTGAAACCATATGTTTCAAAGGTCTACTATTCTTTAATTCTTATTGTCCTATTGTAAATACGTAAGTTTTACATAAAATGAAATGCTCGCTACTGGATAAATTTTTGTTTGATTATCTCAAATTTAACAGAATACCCATAAACAATCAACTATTTGGCTGCATTTATATGTTTAATGTTTTTAATCTTATTATTGAAGTTACTGGCTTCAAGATTTTCACAAGGCCTTTTTTTAAAATTTCAGCTATACAATATAATGATTCAACAATTCCATACATTACTCAGTGCTCATCATCGTAAGTATGCTCTTAATTCCCTTTATCTATTTCATCCCACTTCCCCTCTAGAAATTACAAGTTTCTCCTCTGTATTTAAGACTCTGTTTTTCGGGGCGCCTGGGTGGCTCAGTTGGTTAAGCGACTGCCTTCAGGTCAGGTCATGATCCTGGAGTCCCGGGATCGAGTCCCGCATCGGGCTCCAGTCCCGCATCGGGCTCCCTGCTCGGCAGGGAGTCTGCTTCTCCCTCTGACCCTCCTCCCTCTCATGCTCTCTGTCTCTCATTCTCTCTCTCTCAAATAAACAAATAAAATCTTTTTTAAAAAAAAAAAAAGACTGTTTTTCACGAATTTTGTTTCTGTCACTTTAAAATTGTTTTGTCTCAGGGGCGCCTGGGTGGCTCAGCCATTAAGCATTTGCCTTCTGCTCTGGTCCTGATCCCAGGGTCCTAGGATGGAGCCCCACGTCCGGCTCCCTGCTCCGTGGGAAGCCTATTCTCCCTCTCCCACTCCCCCTGCTTGTGTTCCCTCTCTCGCTGTGTCTCTCTCTGTCAAATAAATAAAAAAATCTTTAAAAATAAAAAGCTTTTGCACAGCAAAGGAAACAGTCAACAAAACCAAAAGACAACCAACAGAATGAGAGAAGATACTTGCAAATGACGTATCAGATAAAGGACTAGTATCCAAAATCTATAAAGAACTTATCAAACTCAACACCCAAAGA
>NW_027908489.1:0-1457 GCF_054177405.1 Leptonychotes weddellii
GAGGGTATATTGGAGCAAATTATAGCAGAGAACTTCCCTAATTTGGGGAAGGAAACAGGCATCAAAATCCAGGAGGCACAGAGAACCCCTCTCAAAATCAATAAAAATAGGTCAACACCCCGACATCTAATAGTAAAACTTACAAGTCCCAGAGACAAAGAGAAAATCCTGAAAGCAGCTCCGGAGAAGAGATCTGTAACCTACAATGGTAGAAACATTAGATTGGCAACAGACCTATCCACAGAGACCTGGCAGGCTGAAAGGACTGGCAAGATATATTCAGAGCACTAAATGAGAAAAATAGGCAGCCAAAAATACTATATCCAGCTAGGCTGTCACTGAAAATAGAAGGAGAGATAAAAAGCTTCCAGGACAAACAAAAACTAAAGGAATTTGCAAACACAAAATCAGCCCCACAAGAAATATTGAAAGGGGTCCTCTAAGCAAAGAGAGAGCCTAAAAGCAACATAGACCAGAAAGGAACACACACAATATTCAGTAACAGTCACCGTACAGGCAATACAATGGCACTAAATTCTTATCTTTCAATAGTTACCCTGAATGGAAATGGGCTAAATGCCCCAATCAAAAAACACAGGCTATCAGATTGGATAAAAAGACAAGATCCATCGATATGCTGTCTGCAAGAGACTCACTTTTGACCCAAAGGCACCTCCAGATTGAAAGTGAAGGGGGGGAAAACGGTTTACCATGCTAATGGACACCAAAAGAAAGCTGAAGTGGCAATTCTTATATCAGACAAATTAGATTTTAAACCAAAGACTGTAATAAGAGAGCAGAAAGGACACTATATCCTACTTAAAAGGGTCGATCCAACAAGAAGTTCTAACAACTGTAAATATCTATGCCCCTAACATGGGAGCAGCCAATTATATAAGGCAATTAATAACAAAAGCAAAGAAACACATTGACAACAATACAATAATAGTGGGAGACTTTAACACCTCCACTTTAACACTGAAATGGACAGATCATCTAAGCAAAAGATCAACAAGGAAATAAAGACTTTAAATGACACACTGGACCAAATGGACTTCACAGATATATTCAGAACATTCCATCCCAAAGCAACGGAATACACATTCTTCTCTAGTCCCCATGGAACATTCTCCAGAATAGATCACATCCTAGGTCACAAATCAGGTCTCAACAGGTACCAAAAGATTGGGATAATTCCCTGCATATTGTCAGACCACAATGCTTTGAAACTAGAACTCAATCACAAGAGGAAAGTCAGAAAGAACTCAAATACATGGAGGCTAAAGAGCATCCTACTAAAGAATGAATGTGTCAACCAGGAAATTAAAGAAGAATTTAAAAAATTCATGGAAACCAATGAAAATGAAAACACAACTGTTCAAAATCTTTGGGATGCAGCAAAGGCAGCCTAAGAGGAAAGTACATAGCAATACAAGCCTTTCTCAAGAAACAAGAAA
>NW_027908490.1:0-233 GCF_054177405.1 Leptonychotes weddellii
AAGAGCAATACTTACTTACGTTGACTATAATCATAACCAGATTACATCATATTAACTGGAGCACCACCGTATCTGTTCGTAAGTAGCTTTGCAGATGCTGTTCCCTCTGTGAACTACTTTCTTCTTTGTGCAGGAAAAGCCTACTTATCAGTAGTGTGTTGAAGGCTAACCTGGCTTCCCCTGGAAAGAAGGGACTTCCCTCTGTGCCTCCGTCATTCTCCAGGTCACCAGGT
>NW_027908491.1:0-233 GCF_054177405.1 Leptonychotes weddellii
CATCATTTGTTGAAGAGACTGTCTTTGTTCCATTGGACATTCTTTCCTGCTTTGTCAAAGATGAGTTGACCATAGAGTTGAGGGTCCATTTCTGGGCTCTCTATTCTGTTCCACTGATCTACGTGCCTGTTTTTGTGCCAGGCATGGACCTGTTTCCATCATTGAGAACGTCCAGTTGCACGGGACCCATGCAGGGGTCAGTGGTGAATATCCACGTTTGGGGGGGTGCAGCT
>NW_027908492.1:0-233 GCF_054177405.1 Leptonychotes weddellii
AGCCATCACTGAGTTATGTGGCCACTCTCTGTTCACGTGCAGTGGGGTGGGGGAGGCAGGACTGGCAGCAAGAAGACACCAGCCTCCTAAGAGGCTTCAAACTTCAATAAATGGCACATTTAGAGTCTAAACACATGGTCAATATGAAATACAGTAAATACAGGATGTTCTCTCCATCACAAGTGCCTTTCGGGATCCGGGGCGAGAATGCTCTGCCTGTTGTCATCTAGCCT
>NW_027908493.1:0-233 GCF_054177405.1 Leptonychotes weddellii
TTTAGGTCCTGGGATGTGTGTGTGTGTGTGTATGTGTGTGTGTGTGTGTGTGTGTGTATGGTCAGAGGATAGCACTGATGCTCCTTATATTTCAAACCTGGGCTGGGAGGCTTCATCTGAATAAAGTGCCTTAGTACAGCTTTCTCAAATTGTCATAAATGCCTTTGAGTGTAAATGACTGAGTCAGCTATCTCTCTCAGTCAACTCTGCCACTGAGACTATGGTGGGTGACT
>NW_027908494.1:0-233 GCF_054177405.1 Leptonychotes weddellii
CGGAATGAAAATTAAAACCATAACATATCCAAGTCTGCAGAATGTAGCCAACTCTGTGCCTATAAGGAAATTGACAGCATTTAGAGTTTCTCTTAAAAAAGAAAGAACTTGAATAAAAAATCTGAGTTTCCAAACTTAAGAAAATAAAAAAGAAGAGCAAACTATACTCAAAGCAAGAAGAAAGCAGGAAATCATAAAGAAGAGAAATCAATAAAATTTAAACAGAAAAACAA
>NW_027908495.1:0-233 GCF_054177405.1 Leptonychotes weddellii
TACACAATACAGTACTATTGTTTTAAAAGATTATTTATTTATTTATTTATTTATTTGATACACAGAGAGAGTGAGAGAGAGAGAGCACAAGCAGGGGTAGCTACAGGCAGAGGGAGAGGGAGAAGCAGGCTCTCCGCCGAGCAAGGAGGCCAATCTGGGGCTCCATCCCAGGACCCTGTGATCATGACCTGAGCTGAAGGCAGACGCTTAACCTACTGAGCTACACCGGTGCC
>NW_027908496.1:0-233 GCF_054177405.1 Leptonychotes weddellii
CTCTCCCACTCCCCCTGCTTGTGTTCCCTCTCTTCTGTGTCTCTCTCTGTCAAGTAAATAAATAAAATCTTTAAAAGAAAAATAAAGTGAGCACTCTGAAAGGAACAGTCTGTATGCCATCAAGCGACACACTATTGGATCATCTTGTGTTTGTATTTTAGGTTCCAGGCACATCCAATCCTGGGAATATTTATGTATGTACATGCTGGTAGATTATACTTTTAAGACTAGAT
>NW_027908497.1:0-233 GCF_054177405.1 Leptonychotes weddellii
TGTGGTGAGAACATTTAAAATCTACTCTCTTAGCAACTTTCAAGTATACAATGTAGTATTATTAACTGTGGTCACCAAACTGTATGTTAGATCACCAGGCATATTTACCATGCATAAATGAAACTTTCATTCCTTGACCAACATCTCACCAATTTCTCCTAGCTCCTGGCTATTACCATTCTACCTGCTGCTTCTATGAGTTCAACATTTTTATTTTTCATTTTTAATTTTTT
>NW_027908498.1:0-233 GCF_054177405.1 Leptonychotes weddellii
AGAAACATTTTTTATTTTAATCTTAAATACCAGAGGTGAAAACACACCAAAAAACAACACAGGTGAAGAAAACATGCAAGATACTAAACATGCACCCTTTCTTTAGAAATTATCACATTTATGCAAGCGTACTTAAATACTTAAAACATTTCAAACAAACAATATACAAATGTGTTACATAAAAATGGCAATAACAGAAAAATATCCAAGTAAATAATTAGCTCTCAAGAACT
>NW_027908499.1:0-233 GCF_054177405.1 Leptonychotes weddellii
GAATTTCAGCATCGGCAGGAATCAGACACCACAATCACACTTATCAAACCCTACAGCCACTGAGAGCTTCGTGGCTGTAAGTCCTGAAGGGTTTCTGCTCCTCCGGGTATGGGTTCCTAGAGAAGTCCCCTTTTCAAGTCCAGTTTGGATCCCCAGTTGGGGGGTCACTGTTGGGAGGATACTGTGATATGTAGAGCAAAAATATAACTTCTGGCAACTGTGATGGCCTATTG
>NW_027908500.1:0-233 GCF_054177405.1 Leptonychotes weddellii
CCTGCGTGCTGGCTGCTCCTTGGCAAACACCACAGAGGGCTCTGGGGACAGAGAGGGATGCACATGATCAAAGACAGCATGTACGTTAGGAATCTAACACTGGGGGAAGAAAGACCAAAGAGGGAGGCAGGGGACCTAAAACTTCTCAGGCTCTGCATCCGCTGTGTGGTCCGGAAACCCCGACTGGCTTCTTGACAATAAGTAACACAATCTATGGACCCATGTGATCAACA
>NW_027908501.1:0-233 GCF_054177405.1 Leptonychotes weddellii
GAATTGATAAGGACATGTTTAGTGATCAATAACAGAACCAAGAAAGGCAAAGCAACTCAGGGCTCAGACCCCTCAGGAATAATGATCTAGGTCACCCCAACAACAATCAACCTAAACCAGGTAGAATTTCGGCTAATGGTGAGGGAAATCTCAAAAGGATGATGTAGGAGAAAGATGATAAACATTAAACATGATCCTCAGAGTACTGCTGCAGTGGAACCTATAGGTTATTA
>NW_027908502.1:0-233 GCF_054177405.1 Leptonychotes weddellii
TGCACGGAGCGGGGAGAGGCGAAGACTTCCCAGCAGTGGGCCCTCACTTCTCCGACCCTCGTGGGAGCGCTGGACGCGAACACACGGGACTTCTGCTGGGGAGACTCCCTCAGGCGCCCGAGATCCGGAGGCACGAGGGGTGACGTGTGACGTGGAGGTGACGCCGGAGACTCCCTCACGCGCACGAGATCGGGAGGTGTGCAGGTGACGTGTGACGTGGAGGTGACGCCGGA
>NW_027908503.1:0-233 GCF_054177405.1 Leptonychotes weddellii
GAACGCTCTATGTGCCTTCCCCTGGCTTTGTTCAGGGGCTCAGCAGCACAGAACGCACAATTATCCAGGAGGACCTCCTGAGCCAGGTGGACGTCCGTTACGGTGTTCAAAATCAGCAGGTGGACCCACTGAAAACTGTCCACACGTGACATACAATCCATAAGCTGCCGCCACTTAATGCCTGGGACTTCATTACCACGAGGTATTCAAAATGGCGTAAGGAGAAGCTGAAC
>NW_027908504.1:0-233 GCF_054177405.1 Leptonychotes weddellii
AAGAACCAATCAGAGAAGAAATACTAAAGAAATTAAATTAAAAATATACTAGATGGAATAAACAGTAGACTAGAGAAAGGGGAAGAACAGATCAGTTACCTGGAGGACAGAGTAATAGAGAGCAATCAAGCTGAATGGGAGAAGGAAAAGTAATAATAAAAGTGAGAATAGGGGCACCTGAGTGGCTCAGTCGTTAGGCGTCTGCCTTCGGCTCAGGTCATGATCCCAGGTCC
>NW_027908505.1:0-233 GCF_054177405.1 Leptonychotes weddellii
AATTGGATTCTAAGTATCTTAACGGTGGGAGGTATTGACTTTTAATTCTTTTGGTTTCCCACAGTTCCTTTGAATACATGTGATATTTTTAAAAGTTCTCAAGAAAGGTGGGTGGCAATTAGTTTAAATTACAGCTTTTCATCTGATAAGGGTGTATTATCAGAATATTTTTAAAGGCCTACTTTTCAGGCATCCAGTTACTTCTGGTTGTACTAGATGCTTAGCCAAGGAAA
>NW_027908506.1:0-233 GCF_054177405.1 Leptonychotes weddellii
AATAAGTTAAGCTCAGGGTGCCTGGGTGGCACAGTTGGTTGAGCGCCAGACTCTTGGTTTTGGCTCAGGTTGTGATCTCATGGGTTATGAGAGATCGAGCCCCGAGTCAGGCTCTGCGCTCAGAGGGGAGTCTGCTTGAGGTTCTGTTCCTCTGCCCCTCCCCCCACTCATACGTGCGCTAAAATAAACCTTAAAAAAAATAAGTAACATTAGTCTCTCATAATCGGTCAACA
>NW_027908507.1:0-233 GCF_054177405.1 Leptonychotes weddellii
CTTACAATCAGTGGGGCTTAACACCTAGAACTTTAAAAATCAACCGGCTTGGCTCTGGAAGAGCTGGGAGACGAAGAGGAAACTGAAGTCCCACCCTTACAGAGACAGTACAACTAACAGCCCCATGGAAATACAGCATAGAAACAGCAGTTTGATAAACTCCTTGGGTGTATGGGAGGGAGATTTATTTACTATTCTCAGAGTGTCTGCTGGAGGGGCATGGTATCTTTTAG
>NW_027908508.1:0-233 GCF_054177405.1 Leptonychotes weddellii
GAAAACACCACCATCAAGAGCCAGGGGGAAACCTTCAGGATTTCCTGGCTTTTCACCCAGATCCGTAAGTACCGCTTAACAGTGTCCCACCAACCTCTCCTGGAAAGAGTTTTCTCAGACCCTCGGCATCTTCTGTGACTGGAAGAATTGGGAGAAAGCTAAGCTGATGGGTGAAAGTGGTTTGCCATGAGAACCCACGTTATTCCAAATATCCAAGCAAGATCCTATCTCCT
>NW_027908509.1:0-233 GCF_054177405.1 Leptonychotes weddellii
TGTAGTAACATCAGATCAGGTATATAAAATATGCTGTAGTTAACACAAAGGGATTTTGGAGATCAACACATTTTAATACCAAAATTCTTCCCCCCAAAATTATATGAATGTGGCATCTTTACTGTTAGAGCAGTTAATCTCCAAATTTATATATATTGCATGACATGAATATGGTATAAGGAATAAAAACATCATCCAACGGTATTATGTGACATAAACATTTGTAATATTTT
>NW_027908510.1:0-1457 GCF_054177405.1 Leptonychotes weddellii
AGTGTTACAGGAGCTCAGGCCTTTCCTAAATTTACAATCCAAATTGTTTCCAGGGGGTTAAAAGACAACCCGAACTGTTTCCAGTGGGTTAAAAGGCACCCCAAGAGAGAGTCCTTGGGAACTGAAGAAGAGACCATGCCTTGCCACAAAGGTCATGCCTTATTTTACCTTGCCTTGAAGAACCAGTCATGTCCATTTACAATTGCACCCAAAATCATACGATACCTAGGAATAAATCTAACCAAAGAAACAAAGGATCTGTACTCAGAAAACTATAGAATACTCATGAAAGAAATTGAGGAAGACGCAAAGAAATGGAAAAATGTTCCATGCTCATGGATTAGAAGAACAAATATTGTTAAAATGTCTATGCTACCTAGACCAATCTACACATTCAATGTAATCCCTATCAAAATACCACCAACTTTTTTCACAGAAATGGAACAAATAATCCTGAAATGTGTATGGAACCAGCAAAGATCCTGAAGAGCCATAGGAATGTTGAAAAAGAAAAGCAAAGCTGGTGGCATCACAATTCCAGACTTCAAGCTCTATTACAAAGCTGTCATCATCAAGACAGTATGGTACTGGCACAAAAGCAGACACATAGATCAATGGAACAGACTAGAAAACTCAGAAATGGACCCTCAACTCTGTGGTCAACTAATCTTCGACAAAGCAGGAAAGAATATCCAATGGAAAAAGAAAGTCTCTTCAACAAATGGTGTTGGGAAAATTGGACAGCCACATGCAGAAGAATGAAACTGGACCATTTCCTTACACCATACACAAAAAATAGACTCAAAATGGATGAAAGACCTAAATGTGAGATAGGAATCCATTAAAATCCTTGAGGAGAACACAGGCAGCAACCTCTTCAACCTCAGCTGCAGCAACTTCTTCCTAGACCCATCGCCAAAGGCAAGGGAAACAAAGGCAAAAATGAAGTATTGGGACTTCATCAAGATAAGAAGCTTTTGCACAGCAAAAGAAACAGTCAACAAAACCAAAAGACAACCGACAGAATGGGAGAAGATATTTGCAAATGACATATCAGATAAAGGGCTAGTATCCAAAATCTATAAAGAACTTATCAAACTCAACACCCAAAGAACAACTAATCCAATCAAGAAATGGGCAGAAGACATGACAGACATTTCTGCAAAGAAGACATACAAATGGCCAACAGACAATGAAAAAGTGCTCAACATCACTTGGCGTCAGGGAAATACAAATCAAAACCACAATGAGATACCACCTCACACCAGTCAGGATGGCTAAAATGAACAAGTCAGGAAACGACAGATGTTGGCGAGGATGTGGAGAAAGGGGAACCGTCTTACACTGTTGGTGGGAATGCAAGCTGGTGCAGCCACTCTGGAAAACAGTATGGAGGTTCCTCAAAAAGTTGAAAATAGAGCTACCCTATGACCCAGCAATTGCACCAGTGGGTATTT
>NW_027908511.1:0-233 GCF_054177405.1 Leptonychotes weddellii
TTTTAAAGATTTATTTATATATTTCAGAGGGAGAGAGAGAGAGAGAGAGAGTGAGCAGGGGGGGAGGGGCAAAGGGAGAGGGAAAGCCAGTCTCAAGCAGACTCCACACTAAGCACAGAGCCCGACACTGGGCTCAGTCCCACAACCCTGAGATCATGACCCAAGCTGAAATCAAGCTTAACTGACTGAGCCACCCAGGCACCCCAAAAGTAAGTCATGTTTAAACAGCTACC
>NW_027908512.1:0-233 GCF_054177405.1 Leptonychotes weddellii
AATAAGTTAAGCTCAGGGTGCCTGGGTGGCACATTTGGTTGAGCGCCAGACTCTTGGTTTTGGCTCAGGTTGTGATCTCATGGGTTATGAGAGATCGAGCCCCGAGTCAGGCTCTGCGCTCAGAGGGGAGTCTGCTTGAGGTTCTGTTCCTCTGCCCCTCCCCCCACTCATACGTGCGCTAAAATAAACCTTAAAAAAAATAAGTAACATTAGTCTCTCATAATCGGTCAACA
>NW_027908513.1:0-233 GCF_054177405.1 Leptonychotes weddellii
AAGCCTATACACTGAAAACTACAAGACATTAAGGAAAGAAACTGAAGACAACACAAGTAAATGAACATTCCATGCTCATGGATTAGAAGAACTAAGTGTTAAAACATCTATACTACCCAAAGCCATCTAGAGAGTCAATGCAATTCTTACCAAATTCCAAACACATTTTTCACAGACATAAGGCAAAGAATCTTTAAAAGATGTATGGAACCACAAAAGACTCTGAATAGCCA
>NW_027908514.1:0-233 GCF_054177405.1 Leptonychotes weddellii
CTGCACAGAATCCAGACTGAAGCTTGCCCCCTTTGTTCACCATCGGCAGTCCTGGGATGTGCTGTTCCCGTGAACAGTGGTTTTCCCAGGACATGCTGTTCCCGGGGACCATGCTGCTCCTGTGGACCATGTTGTTCCCGTGGACCGTGCTGTTCCTGTGGACTGTGCTGTTCCCGTGGACCATGCTGCTCCTGTGGACCGTGCTATTCCTGTGGACCGTGCTGTTCCTGTGG
>NW_027908515.1:0-233 GCF_054177405.1 Leptonychotes weddellii
TCCCTGGACCTGTATCTACTCGGCGTCCCCGACAGGGCGAAGCTGGGAAGAGGCCGGCTCCCCGGGGAGGGAAGGCAGGCTTCTGGCGGCCCTGGGGACCTGGGGGGATTACTGCACACCAGAGGACAGGCTAGTCTACACTCAGATCGGGGTGCCGTGACACTGGACCCACCGGCCACACCCCGCTGCCCCCCACCTCTCTGGTGCCCCTCTCAGCCCCTCTGCGGGCTCCT
>NW_027908516.1:0-233 GCF_054177405.1 Leptonychotes weddellii
TGGCACAGTGTTATCAAGCTTTTCAGGACCTCTACCCGTCTCCTGGATGAAGGGGGTGTCCTCATGTTCTCTTAATTTACCATTTTCTTGTTATCTGTGAGGTTGGGCATCTATTAATGTGTTTAAGAATCATTGTAGTTCCTTTCATGTGAACTTTCTGTTAATAGTCTTTGCCCATTTCTCTAATCGATTACAAGCTATTTTTTTAAAATTGATTTGTAAGAGTATATTTT
>NW_027908517.1:0-233 GCF_054177405.1 Leptonychotes weddellii
TCTGTCTCTCATGAATAAATAAATAAAATCTTTAAAAAAAAAAAAAAGGTGTAACATAAGGGAGTGTCTTGATTTAGGCTGAGGTCATGATCGCAGAGTCATAAGATCAAGCCCCACATTGGGCTCCGCTCTGGGCGTGGAGCCTGCTTGAGATTCTCTCTCTCTCCCTCTCTCTCTCTCTGCCCCTCCGCCCACTTGTACGTGTGCGCACACTCTAAAAAAAAAAAAAAAAA
>NW_027908518.1:0-233 GCF_054177405.1 Leptonychotes weddellii
GTGTGATGAGGGAGCACACGTGGAAGCTTTGAACGGGGACTTTTGATTCAGTCCCGCCTCGGTGGTAATGTGGCCCCCTCACTTCAAATTGCATGAATTTAAGCAAATCATATCCCCCTCTGAGACACAAGATTTTCATCTAAGAAATGGGAATACTCTCAGGTAGTTTTTTGTAACGATTAAGTAAGATAACATCTGTAAATATGCTACCAAAGTGCAGGACACGGAGGAAA
>NW_027908519.1:0-233 GCF_054177405.1 Leptonychotes weddellii
AATAAGCTCCTCTCATTCCTTCCATCTTCTTGGGCCACTTCTCACCGTTTGCCATTAGGGATTATAATCTACATGTAATTTGTTGGTTACTGGGTTTGGATTATACAAAATAACAAAGAATAATAGAAGGAAAAGTTCCACCACTTGATATTGTTCATGTTGCAAAAACCCATTCCTGCATTCTGTGTTTTTCAGTGAAAGGATAATAATGGTCAGGCCATGCAGTGGCACGT
>NW_027908520.1:0-233 GCF_054177405.1 Leptonychotes weddellii
CCTGGGTGGCTCAGTTGGTTGGGCGGCTGCCTTCGGCTCAGGTCATGATCCCAGGGTCCTGGGATCGAGCCCCATGTCGGGCTCCCTGCTCGATGGAGAGTCTGCTTCTCCCTCTCCCTCTGCCTGCCTCTCTGCCTACTTGTGCTCTCTCTCTATGTCTCTGTCAAATAAATAAATAAAATCTTTAAAAAAAAAAAAAAGGAAAAAAGAAAAGCATACTGAAAGTGAAAAGC
>NW_027908521.1:0-1457 GCF_054177405.1 Leptonychotes weddellii
TGCCCGTGTGGTGGAGCATGGCATTAATAATGGCAAATACTATTTATTTGACTATGACATAGACAGCGAAGGCATCAAAAGCACTACAGTGATAGAACAACCAGGTAGTGATTTTGAGCGCACACGCCGTTTTGAATACGATGATTGGTATAACATGCTAAGTACAACAGACTACCTTGGCAACACCACACGCTTTGAGGTGGACGACAACAACCGCATTGTCAAAGTAACCCGACCAAATGGTAGTCAAACCCTATTTAACTATCAAGGCAATCATCTAAACAAAGTGCAAACACAAACTAGTATTAGTCCTCTTACCAAAACACCCACCTACCGTGAAATTAGCTATCAATATACCCATACAGGCAAGGTGACGGCAGTCACAGATAGCTTAGGCAATACCCAGAAGTTTAGTTATAACGCCTACGGGGAGCTTTACAGTCAAACAGACGCCCTTGGTAACACTACGACCTTTAGCTACGACAATGATGGCAACATTATCACCCAGACCCTTGCTAATGGCAGTCAACATACCTTTGAGTACGATGGGCACGGCAATATGATTACCCAAACTGACTGCAGTAGTTATCAAACCCATTATGCCTATGATGATAAAAGACGTTTACGTAAAATTACGAATGCTATGGAACAAGTCACCGAACATCACTATAAACATACCAAAGCCCATTTAGAACACCTATTAAGCCAAGTCAACTATCCTGACGGTACGCAAGTGAAGATGGCCTATGATAACCAAGGTCGCCTGACTCACTACACCGACGCCAAAGGGCAAGTCGTAGAATATGATTACAATGCTAATGGACAACCAACACGGCGAGAAGAGTCGACAGTCTCTACCTCTAACGCTACAAACTCAAGTGATGACACAGATAATCTAACCCATGAAACGAGTAACAGTGACTATATAGAGGTTAGTACTGAGGATAACGGTAAAGAGGCTGCCAGTGTCAAACGCTTTAATGAAGCAGGGCAAGCCTTAGCCTATACTTATGACATCTTAGGACGACTAACCAAACTCATTAATGAAAATGGTGAGCAGTGGACATTTGACTATGATGCCAATGACAGGCTTATTAAAGAGACCCGCTTTGACGGCTATCAAAGTAGGTATCAATACGATGTATTTGGGCAACTACTTCACCAAATAGACAACGCCAATTTGGACCGAAGCCATCAGCGTCATATCTATAACCAATACAACTTAGGGGGAGAGATTACAGAGCGTTATAGCAGTCACTATCCTGACATTATTAACCATAATCATGGTCAAGCGCAGAAAGCAACCCAGCCTGAACATAACCAAGTACGTTATAACTATGATGATAGTGGTCGTTTAATGGCTATCACCAATGCTGACAGCCGAGTTGAACTGGGCTATGACCCAGTAGGACGACTCATTACTGAAACCCTAATTAGTCACCTCACAGGACAGCATG
>NW_027908522.1:0-233 GCF_054177405.1 Leptonychotes weddellii
CCTACCTCCACACATCCATTGTCTTGTATTTCTGAATATTTTTTATTGTATATTTGTATTTTTATTAATTAAACTAAAATATTCCTTATTTGAGTACATACATATATGAGACGTATAAATGTGCTACAGCATCTAAGAGAGATGGTTAAGGTAAAGTCAAGCTCAGCTGTCATTGACTATTTTGCCCTTAAAATACTCTATTCTATCTTTTTTTTTGTATGTATCATTTTATA
>NW_027908523.1:0-233 GCF_054177405.1 Leptonychotes weddellii
ACTCTGGAAAACAGTAAGGAGGTTCCTCAAAAAGTTGAAAATAGAGCTACCCTGCGACCCAGCAAATGTAGGGATCTGAAGGGGTACGTGCACCCTGATGTTTATAGCAGCAATCTCCACAATAGCCAAACTGTGGAAAGAGCCAAGATGTCCATCGACAGATGAATGGATAAAGAAGATGTGGTATATATATACAATGGAATATTATGCAGCCATCAAAAGGAATGAGATCT
>NW_027908524.1:0-233 GCF_054177405.1 Leptonychotes weddellii
AAGCCTATACACTGAAAACTACAAGACATTAAGGAAAGAAACTGAAGACAACACAAGTAAATGAACATTCCATGCTCATGGATTAGAAGAACTAAGTGTTAAAACATCTATACTACCCAAAGCCATCTAGAGAGTCAATGCAATTCTTACCAAATTCCAAACACATTTTTCACAGACATAAGGCAAAGAATCTTTAAAATTTGTATGGAACCACAAAAGACTCTGAATAGCCA
>NW_027908525.1:0-233 GCF_054177405.1 Leptonychotes weddellii
GAGGGAAAAGCAGGCTTCCCACAGAGCAGAGAGCCTGATGCAGGGCTTGATCCCAGGACGCTGGGATCATGACCTGAGCCGAAGGCAGACGCTTAACGACTGAGCCACCCAGGCGCCCTCCTGTAACTATTTCGATAGTGTCATGTGAATCTGGTTATTGAATTATATTTGCACTCTTTTGAACATCCAGAGCTAATCACAGCAATCCAAGTTTGAGCTGTTTATTTTCCCAA
>NW_027908526.1:0-233 GCF_054177405.1 Leptonychotes weddellii
GGAGAGGACATGAGGCCATTCAATGAACTAAGAGTTTCCCTCTATCTCAATTTGTCTCGCTGCCGAAGAAAAACAAATGTAAGCTGTGGGCCCTTGGTCTACTGTCTTAGTAGTAGAGTGTTGGCTCGTGCTGAAGGCCAGCCCTGCACAGACCAAGTCAGGGGGTCTGCTGTGTGATTTGTTCGCGCATCTCTGTGAACTTGGCGTGTGGGGAGCTGCTTCTCTTGGGTGGT
>NW_027908527.1:0-233 GCF_054177405.1 Leptonychotes weddellii
AAACACAGAGCCACCCCCAGAAGCTGGGCTGTGTGGTAAAGAGATGCCAGGATTTGCATTTAGGACAAGTTCCTAGGTGGCACTGATGTCACCAGGCCTGGTACCCAGCTTTGAGAACCACTGGTCTAGACCACCTCCAGGTGCCCTTCCATGGGGGACCACCCAGCCCTCTCCTGGCCTCGCTTCCCAAACACAGGGGAAATGGTTGGGATGAAGGTGGGTAGGCCAGCGCT
>NW_027908528.1:0-233 GCF_054177405.1 Leptonychotes weddellii
GTGGCTGATTTCAAGCTACCAGTGTTATATTACTAACCTTGCGGTCAGGCAGAGACGCACAGGAGCACATATATAGTATTTCCATCAGGGAAACACAACCAATATCATCTCAAGGGCATAGATAAGAGGAAATTGTAGTAAAATTAGAAAGGTATGGAGTTTTGAGTATTTATTACCTTTGTCTTTAGTACTGGAAATGGAGAGGTAAGGTCTTATTATTGGCAAATAATCTG
>NW_027908529.1:0-233 GCF_054177405.1 Leptonychotes weddellii
TTCATTTGGATATACATCTAGGAGTGGAAATGCTGGGTCGTATGGTAATTCTATGTTTAACCTTTTGAGAAACTGCCAAACTGTTGTCTGTAGCAGCTATAGCATTTGGTATTCCCACTAGCAATGCACAGGATTCCAGTATTTCCATATCCTGCCTACACATGTTGTTTTCCAGTTTTTTTTATTTTAATTTAATTTTTAAAAAATTTTTTATTGTTATGTTAATTACCCTA
>NW_027908530.1:0-233 GCF_054177405.1 Leptonychotes weddellii
GAATTTCAGCATCGGCAGGAATCAGACACCACAGTCACACTTATCAAACCCTACAGCCACTGAGAGCTTCGTGGCTGTAAGTCCTGAAGGGTTTCTGCTCCTCCGGGTATGGGTTCCTAGAGAAGTCCCCTTTTCAAGTCCAGTTTGGATCCCCAGTTGGGGGGTCACTGTTGGGAGGATACTGTGATATGTAGAGCAAAAATATAACTTCTGGCAACTGTGATGGCCTATTG
>NW_027908531.1:0-233 GCF_054177405.1 Leptonychotes weddellii
GAACTGCCAGATGCTGCTTTTCTCTGCCACCTTCGAAGACTCCGTATGGAAGTTTGCCCAGAAAGTGGTCCCAGACCCAAACATTATCAAACTGAAGCGCGAGGAGGAGACATTGGACACCATCAAGCAGTATTATGTCCTGTGCAATAACAGAGATGAGAAGTTCCAGGCCTTGTGTAACCTCTACGGGGCCATCACCATTGCTCAGGCCATGATCTTCTGCCATGTGAGTA
>NW_027908532.1:0-1457 GCF_054177405.1 Leptonychotes weddellii
AGGCACTAAATGAGAAAAATATGCGGCCAAGAATACTATATCCAGCTAGACTGTCACTGAAAATAGAAGGAGAGAGAAAAAGCTTCCAGGAAAAACAAAAACTAAAGGAATTTGCAAACATGAGACCAGTCCTACAAGAAATATTGAAAGGGGTCCTCTAAGCAAAGAGAGAGTCTAAAAGCAACATAGACCAGAAAGGAACACAGACAATATACAGTAACAGTTACCTTACAGGCAATACAATGGCACTAAATTCATATGTTTCAATAGTTACCCTGAATGTAAAAGGGCTAAATGCCCCAATCAAAAGACACAGGCTATCAGATTGGATAAAAAAAACAAGACCCATTGATATGTTGTCTGCAAGAGACTCATTTTAGACCCAAAGACACCTCCAGATTGAAAGGGAGGGGGTAGAAAACCATTTACCATGGTAATGGACACCAAAAGAAAGCTGGGTGGCAATCCATATATCAGACAAATTAGATTTCAAACCAAAGACTGTAATAAGAGAGGATGAAGGACACTATATCATACTTGAAGGGTCTATCCAACAAGAAGATCTAACAATTGTACATATCTATGCCCCTAACATGGGAGCAGCCAATTATATAAGCCAATTAATAAAAAATCAAAGAAACACATTGACAACAATATAATAATAGTAGGGGACTTTAACACCCCCCTCACTGAAATGGACAGATCATCTAAGCAAAAGATTAACAAAGAAATAAAGACTTTAAATAACACACTGGACCAAATGGACTTTACAGACATATTCAGAACATTCCATACCAAAGCAACAGAATACACATTCTTCTCTAGTGCCCATGGAACATTCTCCAGAATAGATCACATCCTAGGTCACAAATCAGGTCTCAAATGGTACCAAAAGATCGGGATCATTCCCTGCCTATTTTCAGACCACAATGCTTTGAAACTAGAACTCAATCACAAGAGGAAAGTTGGAAAGAACTCAAATACATGGAGGCTAAAGAGCATCCTACTGAAGAATGAATGGGTCAACCAGGAAATTAAAGAAGAATTAAAAAAATTCATGGAAACCAGTGAAAAAGAAAACACAACTGTTCAAAATCTTTGGGATACAGCAAAGGTGGTCTTAAGAGGAAAGTATATAGCAATACAAGCCTTTCTTAAGAAATAAGAAAGGTCTCAAATACACAACCTAACCCTACACCTAAAGGAGCTGCAGAGAGAACAGCAAATGAAGCCTAAACACAGCAGGAGAAGAGAAATAATAAAGGTCAGAGCAGAAATCAATGAAATAGAAACCAAAAGAACAGTAGAACAGATCAACGAAACTAGGAGCTGGTTCTTTGAAAGAATTAACAAGATTGATAAACCCCTGGCCAGACTTATCAAAAAGAGAAGAGAAATGACCCAAATCAACAATATCATGAATGAAAGAGGAGAGATCACAACCAACACCAAAGAAA
>NW_027908533.1:0-233 GCF_054177405.1 Leptonychotes weddellii
TGACAATAATTTGATTGCAAAACAAGTCTAAGTAAAAAAAAAAAAAATTGGCCTGATTATTTACATAAGTGCAGGAAGAATAGAGGTTGACCTATAGACTCTTTCAAAACAGCTTTCAGGGCTGTTTTCAGTCTGTTGGGCATCTGAGTCTTGGTTTCGGCTCAGGTCATGATCTCAGGGTCCTGGGACCAAGACCCACTTTGGGCTCCCTCCTCAGTGGGAGTCTGCTTGTC
>NW_027908534.1:0-233 GCF_054177405.1 Leptonychotes weddellii
AGCCATCACTGAGTTATGTGGCCACTCTCTGTAGACGTGCAGTGGGGTGGGGGAGGCAGGACTGGCAGCAAGAAGACACCAGCCTCCTAAGAGGCTTCAAACTTCAATAAATGGCACATTTAGAGTCTAAACACATGGTCAATATGAAATACAGTAAATACAGGATGTTCTCTCCATCACAAGTGCCTTTCGGGATCCGCGGCGAGAATGCTCTGCCTGTTGTCATCTAGCCT
>NW_027908535.1:0-233 GCF_054177405.1 Leptonychotes weddellii
TCCTCCAAGTGCTATCTGGTTTCCCTTGTGATTGTTTTGACCCACTGGTTCCATAGGAGTGTGGTGTTTAGTTCCCATATTTGTGAATTTCCAAACTCCCTTCCAAATTAGAACGAATTTCCGATTTCATTCCATTGTGGTCGGAGAACATATTTTGTACAATTTCAATCTTTTTAAATGTACTGAGATTTGTTTTATGCGGTCTGTTAACATGCAGTCTGTCCTCGATCCCA
>NW_027908536.1:0-233 GCF_054177405.1 Leptonychotes weddellii
ATCCTTGTGAATCCCAGTACCAATTCACTCAGGTTATTAAAAGAAGAATCATTACAATGAGCACACTGATCTTAAAATGTACATTTCCATTAGATCATGAGAATACCTGTGCACCAAAAACAAGAGTGAATTCAAAACTCGGTAAGAGGGCGGAGCAAGATGGCGGAGGAGTAGGAGACCTGGATTTCGTCTGGTCTCAGGAATTCAGCTGGATAGGGATCAAATCATTCTGA
>NW_027908537.1:0-233 GCF_054177405.1 Leptonychotes weddellii
AACTTGAGCACAGGCTACTCAGCTGTTAATTTCAGGAAGTTTTAAAATGAGAAATCATGGAACCTCAGAAATGGAAAGACCTTGAGAAGTTTCTTTTGTCCAGGTCTTCATTTCGGAGATGAGGGGACTGCAAGCAGTGGATTATGTGAGGGGCTCAGAGTTACACATCTAGTTGGGGCCAGCCTGGCAGCCAGAATCCGAGTCTTAGGATACTGATCCCATGGTCTTTCTGG
>NW_027908538.1:0-233 GCF_054177405.1 Leptonychotes weddellii
AACCCATCCTCCCACCCCCCTTCCCTCTAGAACCCTGTTAGTTTTTCAGAGTCCATCGTCTCTCATGGTTCGTCTACCCCTCCAATTTCCCCCGCTTCATTCTTCCCCTCCCGCTACCTTCTTCTTCTTTTTTTTTTCTTAACATATATTGCATTATTTGTTTCAGAGGTACAGATCTGAGATTCAACAGTCTTGCACAATTCACAGCGCTTACCAGAGCACATACCCTCCCC
>NW_027908539.1:0-233 GCF_054177405.1 Leptonychotes weddellii
TATGTGTGTGTATATATGTGTATATATATATGATTATATATATATATGATAATGTATAGAAATGCAAGAGAAGTGGATATATACCACTTCTCTTTATCCATTCACCTGTGGATGGACATCTGGGCTCTCTCCATATTTTACTTATTGTGGACATTTCTGCTATAAACATTGGGAGGTGCATGTGCCCCTTCAAATCACTATATTTGTATCCTTTGGATAAATACCTAGTAGTG
>NW_027908540.1:0-233 GCF_054177405.1 Leptonychotes weddellii
ATGGTGTTAAGGTGTGCTAAATTTCTTGATTGAGAGGACAAAAATACCAATTAACATTAGAAGAGAAGTGTAGCAGAATTATTTTTTATATCATGACCTCACTGATATGAGGAATTCTTAATCTCAGGAAACAAACTGAGGGTTGCTGGAATGGTGGGTGGTGAGAGGGATGGGGTGGCTGGGTGATGGACATTGGGGAGGGTATGTGCCATGGTGAGCGCTGTGAATTGTGT
>NW_027908541.1:0-233 GCF_054177405.1 Leptonychotes weddellii
CCGTGGACCTCTCTGCTCCGCACTCTCCTCCCTTCTGTTCATCACAAACAGGCAGGAGCCAGCCTGGGTCCATCCAGCCAACTCCTAGTGGGCCTACAATCCTAGCGCTGACCCAGAAAACCTTCCTCCAGCCCCTCAAATGGCACGGAGCGACTTCCCCTCTCTGTTCTGCTCACCATGTACTTGTTGACACCCACACACCTTGATGGGAACCTGGGTCCCTGGACACCGGG
>NW_027908542.1:0-233 GCF_054177405.1 Leptonychotes weddellii
CTGACTCTCATCTGCTGGCAGCTGAGGGGGGCCCGTGGGGGCAGGCTTGCAACCCTCTAGCCGAACCAGCGCAGGAGCCCCTTCCCCTGCCTCACCATCTCTCTGTGGCCCTCCAGAGAAGAGCAAGTGAGGGGCAGGGGGAAGACTGGTCACCTAGCACAGAGAGGTCATTCAACCTCACCAGGGGCACAGAGCCCCCAAGGGGCAGAGCCATTCCTCCAGCTCTGGGGGCT
>NW_027908543.1:0-1457 GCF_054177405.1 Leptonychotes weddellii
CAGGAACATGGCAGGGAGGTCCACTATCACCACTGCTATTCAACATAGTACTCAAAGTCCTAGCCTCAGCAGTCAGACAACAAAAAGAAATAAAAGGCATCCAAATTGGCAAAGAAGTGAAACTCTCACTCTTTGCAGATGATATGATACTTTATGTGGAAAACCGATAAGACTCCATCCTCAAAACTGCTAGAACTCATACAGGAATTCAGTAAAGTGGCAGGATATAAAATCAATGCACAGAAATCAGTTGCATTTCTATACACCAGCAACAAGACAGAAGAAAGAGAAATTAAGGAGTCGATCCCATTTAAAGTGGCACCCAAAACCATAAGATACCTAGGAATAAATCTAACCAAAGAGGCAAAGGATTTGTACTTAGAAAACTATAGAATACTCATGAAAGAAATTGAGGAAGACACAAAGAAATGGAAAGATGTTCCATGCTCATGGATTGGAAGAACAAATATTGTGAAAATATCTATGCTACCTAGAGCAACCTACACATTTAATTCAATCCCTATCAAAATACCATCAACTTTTTTAAAGAAATGGAACAAATAATCCTAAAATTTGTATGGAACCAGAAAAGACCCTGAATAGCCAAATGAATGTTGAAAAAGAAAACCACAGCTGGTGGCATCACAATTCTAGACTTCAAGCTCTATTACATAGCTGTAATCAAGACAGTATGGTACTGGCACAGAAACATAGATCAGTGGAACAGAATAGAGAGCCCAGAAATGGACCCTCAACTCTATGGTCAACTAATCTTCAACAAAGCAGGAAAGAATGTCCAAAGGAAAAAAGACAATCTTTTCAACAAATGGTGTTGGGAAAATTGGACAGTCACGTGCAGAAGAATGAAACTGGACCATTTCCTTACACCACACATAAAAATAGATTCAAAATGGATGAAAGACTCAATGTGAGATGGGAATCCATCAAAATCCTTGAGGAAAACACAGGGAGCAACCTCTTTGACCTCAGCCGCAGCAACTTCCTCTTGGAAACATTGCCAAAGGCAGGGATGCAAGGGCAAAAATGAACTATTAGGACTTCATCAAGATCAAAAGCTTTTGCACAGCATAGGAAACAGTCAACAAAACCAAAAGACAACCGACAGCATGGGAGAAGATATTTGCAAATGACATATCAGATAAAGGGCTAGTATCCAAAATCTATAAAGAACTTATCAAACTCAACACCCAAAGAACAAAGAAACCAATCAAGAAATGGGCAGAAGACATGAACAGACATTTCTACAAAGAAGGCATCCAAATGGCACAGGCACATGAAAAAGTGCTCAACACCAGTCGGCATCAGGGAAATTCAAATCACAACCTCAATGAGAGATACCACCTCACACCAGTAAGAATGGCTAAAATTAACAAGTCAGGAAATGACAGATGTTGGTGAGGATGTGGAGAAAGGGGAACCCTCCTACACTGTTGGTG
>NW_027908544.1:0-233 GCF_054177405.1 Leptonychotes weddellii
ACTTTGTCCATACCAATTCAGGGAATGTGGCTCTGCCTATAAACTAACAGGGTCTACTTCATCTGCACAGAATCTAACTCATCAAACGGAGCCTGGCCTGAATTCTAGGACGAGGGAAAGGAAACACTGAAGAAAATAATGTGACTATCAAAAATTTACATGATGTACCAATGGGCAGTCTCGATGACAGCTTCGTGGCATTTAAAAGAACTGCAGAGGCGCCTGGGCGGCTC
>NW_027908545.1:0-233 GCF_054177405.1 Leptonychotes weddellii
GTTTTCTCAGGTGACTTGTAGGTGTTTTAGTTAGTTTGATAATAAATTAGAAGGTTAAATAACTCTGCTTTATAAGATAATTTTTCTTAGGGGCGTCCGGCTAGTTCAGTCAGTAGAGCACACAACTCTAGATCTTGGGGTCATTAGGTAAAGCCTCATGTGGAGCATAGAGCTTACTTAATTGAAAAAAAAAAAAAAAAAGACTATTAAAAAAATGTGTTTAAGGTTTTTTT
>NW_027908546.1:0-233 GCF_054177405.1 Leptonychotes weddellii
AAGAAGGAAACACTAAACTGTCTTCAGGAAGGCAAGTAGCTCTGAGAACATGGGACAGATCTAATTGGTCTTTTCTACAACTAATGTCTTGGGTGACAGACTGCCCATACCCCACTCTCCAAGTCTCAGCTCCTTGAATCTCCTGGATAAATTCTAAAGGCATTTATTTAGTAGATTCTGTTTTCCCATCTGCAGGATTGTAGTTCCTTTATTCTGTTGATGTTCATCATATA
>NW_027908547.1:0-233 GCF_054177405.1 Leptonychotes weddellii
GTCGGAGCCCTCCAGCCCCACCACCTGCACCTCTGCAGAGAGACACGAAGTGACAGTCGGTCCTTCCACCTGGGCCTGACGGCTCAGCAGATCCCACAGACGGGCCGGCTGACCCGAGGCTTCTGCCTGTGTGGTGACTTCGGGCCGGGGCAGACCGCTGGGGACGCCTGGACGGTCAGCCTGCAGGTGGGTTTTTTGCCTCTGGTGTAGATAGACTTGCTCTATCCCCCCTC
>NW_027908548.1:0-233 GCF_054177405.1 Leptonychotes weddellii
CTGCTCTAACAATCGCCGTGGTCAGAGACGGTGCGGAATCCTGATGATGCGTAAATTCAGCGCTACCAGCGGTGCAGGTGAGACCCTGACACAGGTGTGAACTCCCCATGGTGGGAAGACTTGTGCCCGAGGGCTGGTGCCTCCCACCCCAGGAGCACACCTCTGGAGCCCAGTCCATCTCAGACGCGGCTGTCATTCATGGAGGTGGTGTCATGGAGGAAACTCTGCTCAAT
>NW_027908549.1:0-233 GCF_054177405.1 Leptonychotes weddellii
TTTTAATTTAAATAATCACATGTAACCGACGGCCGCCATATTGGATAGCTCAGCTGCTGTGGTCTCTCAGAGCGGAATCTGCACACGCGTGTTCACGGCAGCATTACTCACGAGGTAAGAAAACCACCTAAATGGTCGATGGATGAGTGGAGAAATAAGGTGTGACGTATAGGAATATATATATACATGGAAGTTATTCATCCCTAAAAAAGGAAGGAAATCCTGTGACAACA
>NW_027908550.1:0-233 GCF_054177405.1 Leptonychotes weddellii
TGATCAAGCACTATATGTATCAGACATGATACCGAAGATGAAAAAAAAACAAACCAAAACCTGAATAAAGCATTGTGCCTGCCTTCAGAGAGCTTCCCCCTAAGGAAAAGACAAGCAAAATGCTGCTTTTCATGATGGTTGCAGTGATCTGTGACAGGGCCAAGGGCTCCTAGCAGCAAGGATCTTTGACCCCGGGGGTAGGGAGAGTCAGGGAAGCTCGTTGGAGGACATGA
>NW_027908551.1:0-233 GCF_054177405.1 Leptonychotes weddellii
ATTCACAGCGCTTATCATAGCACAAACCCTCCTCAATGATTATCACCCAGCCACCCAATCCCTCCCACCGCCCACCACTCCAACAACCCTCAGTTTCTTTCCTGAGATTAAGAATTCCTCATATCACTGAGATCATATGATACATGTCTTTCTCTGATGGACTTATTTCTCTCAGCATAACACCCTCCAGTTCCATCCACGTTGTTGCAAATGGCAAGATTTCATTCCTTTTG
>NW_027908552.1:0-233 GCF_054177405.1 Leptonychotes weddellii
TTGGCTGTGGAGTAGTTTAATTTGAATTAATCACTAGACTCTCTTCAGAGTTAGAAATGAGGTGGTATTTAAAGCAAGTTACATTGTTAGTATAATCTGACACCTTAAAGTTTAGCCTGAGGTGCAGTCAGTTGTATGTATACTTGATAATCTGTACTTTTTTTTGCCCCCAAATCTTTAATGACTAGGATGATTTCCAGTATCAATGTTCAGTAATTTGAGGGTGGGAGAAG
>NW_027908553.1:0-233 GCF_054177405.1 Leptonychotes weddellii
AACACAGACCATGAATTCTGGCTTCGAAACCCTGGGGAGCTTGTTCTTCACCAGCAACGAAACTCAAACAGCCATGGATGACTTTCTTCTGGCCGATTTGGCCTGGAACACAATGGAATCTCAGTTCAGCTCTGTAGAAACCCAGACGTGTGCGGAACTACACACGGTCTCCAACTTCTAAAAATGAAGTCTGAGCGTGCGATGGCGTTTACGATTTTCTTCTGGGTTTGGAA
>NW_027908554.1:0-1457 GCF_054177405.1 Leptonychotes weddellii
GACACTTTGTTCCAGCTCTGTGAAAAAAGTTGATGGTATTTTGATAGGGATTCCATTGAATGTGTAGATTGCTCTAGGTAGCATAGACATTTTAACAATATTTGTTTATTTATTCTTCCAGTCCATGAGCATGGGACATTTTCCCATCTCTTTGTGTCTTCCTCAACTTCTTTCAGGAGTGTCCTATAGTTTTCTGAGTACAGATCCTTTGCCTCTTTAGTTAGATTTATTCCTAGGTATCTTATGGTTTTGGGTGCAATTGTAAATGGGATCGACTCCTTAATTTCTCTTTCTTCTGTCTCATTGTTAGTGTATAGAAATGCCACTGATTTCTGTGCATTGATTTTATATCCTGCACTTCAATGAATTCTTGTATGAGTTCTAGCAATTTTGGGGTGGAGTCTTTGGATTTTCCACATGGAGTATCATGTTATCTGCAAAGAGTGAGAGTTTGACTTTTTCTTTGATGAATTGGATGCATTTTATTTCTTTCTGTTGTCTGATTGCTAAGTCTAGGACTTCCAGTACTATGTTGAATAGCAGTGGTGATAGTGGACATCCCTGCCGTGTTCCTGACCTTAGGGGAAAAGCTCTCAGTTCTTCCTCATTGAGAATGATATTCTCTGTGGGCTCTTTATAGATGGCTTTTATGATATGGAAGTATGTACACTCTATCCCTACACTGTGAAGAGTTTCAATCAAGAAAGAATGCTGTACTTTGTCAAATGCTTTTTCTGCATCTATTGAGAGAAATATGGTTCTTGTCCTCTCTTTTATTAATGTAGTGTATTGCATTGATTGATTTGTGGATGTTGAACCACCTTGCAGCCCAGGAATAAATCCCACTTGGTTGTGGTGAATAATCCTTTTAATGTACTGTTGGATCCTATTGGCTAGTATTTTGGTGAGAAGTTTTGCATCCATGTTCATCAGGAATATTGGTCTGCAATTCTCCTTTTTGATGGGGTCTTTGTCTGGTTGGGATCAAGGTAATTCTGGCGTCATAAAATGAGTTTGGAAGTTTTCCTTCCATTTCTATTTTTTGAAACAGCTTCAGAAGAATAGGTATCATTTCTTCTTTAAATGTTTGGTAGAACTCCCCTGGGAAGCCATCTGGCCCTGGGCTCTTGTTTGTTGGGAAATTTTTGATTACTGTTTCAATTTCCTTGCTGGCTATGGGTGTGTTCAGGTTTTTTATTTCTTCCTGGTTCAATTTTGGTAGTTTATACATCTCTAGGAATGCTCCCACTTCTTCCAGATTGCCTCATTTGTTGGCATATAGTTCTCATAATATGTTCTTAAAATTATTTGTATTTCTTTGGTGTTGGTTGTGATCTCTCTTCTTTCATTCATGATTTTATTTATTTGGGTCTTTCTCTTTTCTCTTTGTTAAGTCTTGCCAGGGGTTTATCAATCTTATTAATTCTTTCAAAGACCCTGCTCCTAGTTTCGTTGAT
>NW_027908555.1:0-233 GCF_054177405.1 Leptonychotes weddellii
CATATTTTACCAGTGGTAATAGATTTAATGTACTTTTTAAAACAAAAAAACAAAACAACAGCAACAGCAGTATATTGCCTGTGCTCCAGGCCACAAAATTTCCTCCTGAGATACATAAATGGAACATTGCTGAATGAGCTGAATGCAATGGTCTACACAATGTGGGCATTATTCCTGTTGTTAATTTGAGCTGTGTCGAACGTGAGCTAATTCTAATATGCATTGTCCCTGGA
>NW_027908556.1:0-233 GCF_054177405.1 Leptonychotes weddellii
TTCCGCTCGGGCCATGATCCTGGGGTCCTGGGATTGAGTCCCACTTCGGGCTCCTTGCTCAGCAGGGACCCTGCTTCTCCCTCTGCCTGCCACTCCCCCTGCTTGTACTCTCTTCTCTCTGTGACAAATAAAATCTTAAAAGAAAAAGAGGGGCACCTGGGTGGCTCAGTCAGTTAAGCGGCTGCCTCCAGCTCAGGTCATGATCCCAGGGTCCTGGGATGGAGCCCCACGTC
>NW_027908557.1:0-233 GCF_054177405.1 Leptonychotes weddellii
CATCTTCTTTATCCATTCATCTACTTATGGACATTTTTTTTTTTTTAAGATTTTATTTATTTATTTGAGAGAGAATGAGAGAGAGAGCACATGAGAGGGGGGAGGGTCAGAGGGAGAAGCAGACTCCCTGCCAAGCAGGGAGCCCGATGCGGGACTCGATCCCGGGACTCCAGGATCATGACCTGAGCTGAAGGCAGTCACTTAACCAACTGAGCCACCCAGGCGCCCTACTT
>NW_027908558.1:0-233 GCF_054177405.1 Leptonychotes weddellii
GTATCCTGAGATCATGACCTGAGCCAAAATCAAGAGTCAGATGCTTAACTAACTGAGCCACTCAGGTGCTCCTCAAATATTAACTTTTTTATATGATTAACAGTTTAAAAAAATGACAATGTGTAAATAACTCTAAATACACAGTTAATAATATTTAATAATTTAGTCTGAGAGTAAATTGTTTTAGGAAAAAGATCTCGCAGGAAAGATATGAAGCTGAGTGCATATCATAT
>NW_027908559.1:0-233 GCF_054177405.1 Leptonychotes weddellii
TGTTTGTTTGTTTGGTGGGGGTGGCTTATCTTCTTTTAGGATAATCCTGGAGATCGAAGAACCAGCCTCGAACCACAACGGGGGCCAGCTGCTGTTTGGGGATGATGGGTACCTCTACATCTTTACTGGTGACGGCGGGATGGCCGGAGACCCCTTTGGAAAGTTTGGAAATGCCCAAAACAAGTATGTTCTACTTTTGACTGGCCGGTGGGTTGGTTTACATACTCTTCTGG
>NW_027908560.1:0-233 GCF_054177405.1 Leptonychotes weddellii
TTTTTTTTTATTATTATGTTATGTTAATCACCATACATTACATCATTAGTTTTTTGTTTTTTTTTTTTAAAGATTTTATTTATTTGACAGAGAGAGACACAGCCAGAGCAGGAACACAAGCAGGGGGAGTGGGAGAGGGAGAAGCAGGCTTCCTGCTGAGCAAGGAGCCTGATGTGGGGCTCGATCCCAGGACCGTGGGATCATGACCTGAGCCAAAGTCAGACGCTTAACCA
>NW_027908561.1:0-233 GCF_054177405.1 Leptonychotes weddellii
GCCCTGTGAGCCCCAGACGTGGCGTGTGTCCCCCGTGCTGCTCGCAGGGCCCGCACACGGCTGGTGGTGGAGCGGCCACTTGACAGAGGGCACCGCCGCACGCAGGCACCAGGCAACGCCCGTGATGTGGGCCCCGGGGCAGGTGAGCCTTCACCTCCGGACGTGTCCCGCCGGGCAGAGTGAGGCCTGCTGCGATGTGTCCCATTCTGGGGCTCAGCCCGGGGGCCTGGGGG
>NW_027908562.1:0-233 GCF_054177405.1 Leptonychotes weddellii
CTCTCCCACTCCCCCTGCTTGTGTTTCCTCTCTTGCTGTCTCTCTGTGAAATAATTAAATAAAAATCCTAAAAAAAAAAAAAAAGAATTAGGAAATGTCAAATTCAAATACTGGTCCAAATGACTCCAACAAAATGTTTTGTCCACTAAAGCCAGTCAAACAAAGGCTGGCTTTATGAACAATCAAATCCCTGGTTTAAAGGACTCCTTGAGATTGAATGTTTCACACTGGTG
>NW_027908563.1:0-1457 GCF_054177405.1 Leptonychotes weddellii
TCGGGCTCCCTGCTCAGCAGGGAGTCTGCTTCTGCCTCTGACCCTCCCCCCTCTCATGTGCTCTCTCTCTCTCCCATTCTCGCTCTCTCAAATGATGAATAAATAAAAAAATAAAAATCTTTAAATAAAAAAAATATATATATCAGGGGCACCTGGGTGGCTCAGTTGGTTGGGCGTCTGCCTTCGACTTGGGTCATGATCCTGGAGTCCCAGGATCGAGTCCCGCATCGGGCTCCCTGCTCGGCGGGGAGTCTGCTTCTCCCTCTGGCCCTCCTCCCTCTCATGTGCTCTCTCTCTCTCATTCTCTCTGTCTCAAATAAATAAATAAAATCTTTAAAAATAAAAAAATTAAATAAATAAAAAAATAAAAATTACTCATCCTTAGTGAAAATGGCAAAATGTTGAAAGTTATGCTATACACTACACATGCACGGAATTTAACTGCCCTTTTGTCTGATTGAAGATTTAGGTAGGACTATTCTGCTTTTCTCTTACAATCTTTAAGTCAATACGTTTCACACCATGTAATATTCATCTGTTTTCTTACAGTCACCTGGTACTAGGTACATTGATGGATGGTCATGGGGTCAAAAGTATGCCACCATTCAGAGATGCTTTCAGTTCCACAAACAGTAACTTCTTTAATGTAGAGGCAAATGCCTATCATCAGGCAGGAGTGTTGTAAAGGCTTGCTGGCACTGGGTAGTGAATTTGAATTAGACGATCCCTAGATCACTTTCTTACTTTAAGTTGTTAATTTCCCAAAGACTGTTATAGCATCAATCAATATTTTCAAAGCCTAGAAAAAATATAAGAATGTATTCTTCATTGGTGCTTCATTAAAATGTATTTATAGATATATTTCTCTGGCATCTACTTCTTTTATTTTGTGTTACATCTTCATAATAAATTTATATTATGCCTATATAACCAAATATGTGCTAAATATCTATACAGCGTATGTTCTCAGTAGTAATGTGACTTTAAGGCAAATACCGTTATAGCACACAAACATACATTCTGTACATCATATTCATACAGAGAAAAACAAGTTCTGATGAAGTTGGGTTAATAAATAAATGTGATGATATTTTGGGAAAAAAGAAGTATCCCAGAGAATGTTTTCTTCACTCCAGGCTACCTAGACATAGAACGAGGAGGTTTAATTTGTTTGTAAAAGCAAAAGCACTCACTTTAGGGTAAAGGCCATTCCACATTGAGAAGTCAATCCCTTGAGTGCACTCCACAAAGTCAAGCCTTCGTGGCTGACAGGTTGGTAGATTCCAAGTCAGCATGATGCAGGAGCTTAGTGACCTTTAATTCCACAGGCACAAAAGACTTCTACCTGGTTTCCTAACTCCATGGCTTTGAGAAATGAATGCTTGAGTGCCCTTCTTTGTGCCTCAGCTGTAATCAGAGTCATTAGCTGCCCCTAGCATACAGTTTTAGGTTGATTG
>NW_027908564.1:0-233 GCF_054177405.1 Leptonychotes weddellii
AAAAAATAAAATAAAGTAAAAACGTATTGCTAACCATCATCTGAGTTTTCAGCAGTCAATCTTTTTGCCGGTGGAAGGTCTTGTCTTGATGTTGATGGCCACTGACTGATCAGGGTAGTGGTTCCTGAAGGTCAGGGTGGCTGTGGCAATTTCTTAAAATAAGACAGCAATAAAGTTTGCCATGTTGATTGACTCTTTCTTTCACGAACGATTTCTCTGTAGCACGCAATGCT
>NW_027908565.1:0-233 GCF_054177405.1 Leptonychotes weddellii
AATTGGATTCTAAGTATCTTAACGGTGGGAGGTGTTGACTTTTAATTCTTTTGGTTTCCCACAGTTCCTTTGAATACATGTGATATTTTTAAAAGTTCTCAAGAAAGGTGGGTGGCAATTAGTTTAAATTACAGCTTTTCATCTGATAAGGGTGTATTATCAGAATATTTTTAAAGGCCTACTTTTCAGGCATCCAGTTACTTCTGGTTGTACTAGATGCTTAGCCAAGGAAA
>NW_027908566.1:0-233 GCF_054177405.1 Leptonychotes weddellii
GGGAATATCTTAGACATGGCGGTTCTAAAGAGCATGACAGCTCATCACCCTCAGCCCCCCGTCAGGGCACCCACTCTCTTCTTGGGGTGCCCAGAGTACCTGCTGAATGGGGAAGGATGTGGAGAAGGCTCCAGTTGGTCAGCTCAGGAAAACTGCTCATTCCGCCCTCACGTTATTGCTGGTCTGAACTTCCAGGAGGCGGCTCTGTCGTCCTGGACTGGCATGGGGATCAA
>NW_027908567.1:0-233 GCF_054177405.1 Leptonychotes weddellii
TGGGTGGCTCAGTCGTTAAGCGTCTGCCTTCGGCTCAGGTCATGATCCCAGGGTCCTGGGATCGAGCCCCGCATCCGGCTCCCTGCTCGGAGGGAAGCCTGCTTCTCCCTCTCCCACTCCCCCTGCTTGTGTTCCCTTTCTTGCTGTATCTCTCTCTGTCAAATAAATAAATAAAATCTTAAAAAAAAAAAAAAAAAAAAGACATGTGGCTATGACCAAAAGAGGGGCAGGAA
>NW_027908568.1:0-233 GCF_054177405.1 Leptonychotes weddellii
TTTTTTTTTTTTTGAAATTGGAAAGAACCTGTCTGCATTGATGAAAGTTCTCACTGTTACATCACAAGTGAAGGAACAAATTCACGAATGTACATGTCCATCTGCATGACCATTAAAAATTTCTCCAAATTTTCCTCAGACTAAGTTCCTAAAAATGTCAGTCCACAACAACAAAAAAAGCTTATAAATCATTTTGAAAATGTATTTAATCCACTCTCCATCTTTAAATTATT
>NW_027908569.1:0-233 GCF_054177405.1 Leptonychotes weddellii
AAGCCTATACACTGAAAACTACAAGACATTAAGAAAAGAAACTGAAGACAACACAAGTAAATGAACATTCCATGCTCATGGATTAGAAGAACTAAGTGTTAAAACATCTATACTACCCAAAGCCATCTAGAGAGTCAATGCAATTCTTACCAAATTCCAAACACATTTTTCACAGACATAAGGCAAAGAATCTTTAAAAGATGTATGGAACCACAAAAGACTCTGAATAGCCA
>NW_027908570.1:0-233 GCF_054177405.1 Leptonychotes weddellii
AATGAACATTAGAATTTGAAATCGAAACCTTAAAACCATTCATATTAGCACCCAGAGAAATGCTTAGGTATAAACCTAACAAAATATTTATAAGATCTATATGAGGAAAACTACAAATTTCTGATGAACAAAATCAAAGAACTAAGTATAGAGAGAGATTTTCTATGTTCATGGATAGAAAAGCTCAACATCATCAAGATATCAGTTTTTCCTGTATTGCTCTGTAAGATTCA
>NW_027908571.1:0-233 GCF_054177405.1 Leptonychotes weddellii
AAGAGCAATACTTACTTACGTTGACTATAATCACAACCAGATTACATCATATTAACTGGAGCACCACCGTATCTGTTCGTAAGTAGCTTTGCAGATGCTGTTCCCTCTGTGAACTACTTTCTTCTTTGTGCAGGAAAAGCCTACTTATCAGTAGTGTGTTGAAGGCTAACCTGGCTTCCCCTGGAAAGAAGGGACTTCCCTCTGTGCCTCCGTCATTCTCCAGGTCACCAGGT
>NW_027908572.1:0-233 GCF_054177405.1 Leptonychotes weddellii
ACAATATGGCAGTTTCTGGGAACAAATCAAGTATTTTTATTTCGATAACTGAATAAAATGCATAGCTGCTGTTTGGAGCTTTAAGGAATTCTGCCTTAATGATGAGGGTCACACAGACGTCTGTCATTTAAAGTGTATGGTAATCATCAAGGGCGCACACGTTCAAACTAATACTAGCTTCTCCAGTTTTTAATATGTGGCCACATGCGTTATAAGGAGATTCTTGGATAAAA
>NW_027908573.1:0-233 GCF_054177405.1 Leptonychotes weddellii
TTTAAAAAAATAGTAACTTTAATTCAAAATAATCAATATGCCACATTAGGGCAGGCTTCCCTGAGCTCCAATATTTTATTTTTCTTTTGGAGCTAAAGATGGTCTTTTTTTGGTCTATTTGCTCAGTTTTCTATTTATCATTTATTCAACCTCAAAACTCTGCCAATTATCTAAATTTCTTCTCAAGAGGTTCAGATGCATTAGCCATCCTATCAGTTTTATTTTCTGGAAGG
>NW_027908574.1:0-1457 GCF_054177405.1 Leptonychotes weddellii
AAACAACTACTGGATCACGAGGGCAGAATTCGAGAGATAAGCGATACCATAAGACGAAACAACATTAGAATAATTGGGATCCCAGAAGAAGAAGAAAGAGAGAGAGGGGCAGAAGGTATAATGGAGCAAATTATAGCAGAGAACTTCCCTAATTTGGGGAAAGAAACAGGCATCAAAATCCAGGAAGCACAGAGAACCCCTCTCAAAATCAATAAAAATAGGTCAACTCCCCGACATCTAATAGTAAAACTTACGAGTCTCAGAGACAAAGAGAAAATCCTGAAAGCAGCTCAGGGATAAGAGGTCTGTAACCTACAATGGTAGAAACATTTGATTGGCAACAGACCTATCCACAGATCTGGCAGGCCAGAAAGGAATGGCATGATATATTCAGAGCACTAAATGAGAAAAATATGCAGCCAAGAATACTATATCCAGCTAGGCTGTCATTGAAAATAGAAGGAGAGAGAAAAAGCTTCCAGGACAAACAAAAACTAAAGGAATTTGCAAACACGAAACCAGCCCTACAAGAAATATTGAAAGGGTCCTCTAAGCAAAGTGAGAACCTAAAAGTAACACAGACCAGAAAGGAACAGAGACAATATGCAGTAATAGTCAACTTACAGGCAATACAATGGCACTAAATTCGTATCTTTCAATAGTTACCCTGAATGTAAATGGGCTAAATGCCCCAATGAAAAGACACAGGCTATCAGATTGGATAAAAAACCAAGACCCATCAATATGCTATCTGCAAGAGACTAATTTTAGACCCAAAGATACCTCCAGATTTAAAGTGAGGGGGTGGAAAACAATTTACCATGCTAATGGACACCAAAAGAAAGCTGGGCTGGCAATCCTTATATTAGACAAATTAGATTTTAAACCAAAGACTATAATAAGAGATGAGGAAGGACACTGTATCATACTTAAAGGGTCTATCCAACAAGAAGATCTAACAATTGTAAATATATATGCCCCTAACATGGGAGCAGCCAATTATATAAGCCAACTAATAACAAAATCAAATAAACACACCGACAACAATACAATAATAGTAGGGGACTTTAACAACCCCCTCACTGAAATGGACAGATCATCTAAGCAAAAGATCAACAAGGAAATAAAGACTTTAAATGACACACTGGACCAAATGGACTTACAGATATATTCAGAACATTCCATCCCAAAGCATCAGAATACACATTCTTCTCTAGTGCCCATGGAACATTCTCCAGAATAGATCACATCCTAGGTCACAAATCAGGTCTCAACCGGTACCAAAAGATTGGAATCATTCCCTGCGTATTTTTGGACCACAATGATTTGAAACTAGAACTCAATCACAAAAGCAAAGTCAGAAAGAACTCAAATACGTCGGAAAGAACTCAAAAACTCAAAGCTAAAGAGCATCCTACTAAAGAATGAATGGGTCAACCAGGAAATTAAAGAAGAAT
>NW_027908575.1:0-233 GCF_054177405.1 Leptonychotes weddellii
CCTGGGTGGCTCAGTTGGTTGGGCGGCTGCCTTTGGCTCAGGTCATGATCCCAGGGTCCTGGGATCGAGCCCCATGTCGGGCTCCCTGCTCGATGGAGAGTCTGCTTCTCCCTCTCCCTCTGCCTGCCTCTCTGCCTACTTGTGCTCTCTCTCTATGTCTCTGTCAAATAAATAAATAAAATCTTTAAAAAAAAAAAAAAGGAAAAAAGAAAAGCATACTGAAAGTGAAAAGC
>NW_027908576.1:0-233 GCF_054177405.1 Leptonychotes weddellii
GTTCTTTATAGATTTTGGATACTAGCCCTTTATATGATATGTCATTTGCAAATATCTTCTCCCATTCTGTCGGTTGTCTTTTGGTTTTGTTGACTGTTTCCTTTGCTTTGCAAAAGCTCACTTGGGTTTTCTGAATGGCCCCCCCACACATGTTTCCCAGTGCAGTTTACAGCCTGCAACAATGGGAGCTGCCACCTCAGCAGAACTCCCCCCGCGCGGGGATCAGAGCGAGG
>NW_027908577.1:0-233 GCF_054177405.1 Leptonychotes weddellii
CTGACTCTCATCTGCTGGCAGCTGAGGGGGGCCGGTGGGGGCAGGCTTGCAACCCTCTAGCCGAACCAGCGCAGGAGCCCCTTCCCCTGCCTCACCATCTCTCTGTGGCCCTCCAGAGAAGAGCAAGTGAGGGGCAGGGGGAAGACTGGTCACCTAGCACAGAGAGGTCATTCAACCTCACCAGGGGCACAGAGCCCCCAAGGGGCAGAGCCATTCCTCCAGCTCTGGGGGCT
>NW_027908578.1:0-233 GCF_054177405.1 Leptonychotes weddellii
AACTTGAGCACAGGCTACTCAGCTGTTAATTTCGGGAAGTTTTAAAATGAGAAATCATGGAACCTCAGAAATGGAAAGACCTTGAGAAGTTTCTTTTGTCCAGGTCTTCATTTCGGAGATGAGGGGACTGCAAGCAGTGGATTATGTGAGGGGCTCAGAGTTACACATCTAGTTGGGGCCAGCCTGGCAGCCAGAATCCGAGTCTTAGGATACTGATCCCATGGTCTTTCTGG
>NW_027908579.1:0-233 GCF_054177405.1 Leptonychotes weddellii
TGATTTGGAGTCAATTAAAGATAAAAAAGGACTTTCTAACAATTAAAGATCCCCTACAAAGAAATGTACTGCCCACATAAAAACACTGTATGCACTCTGTGTCAATGAAAATGTCTAACAGAGGAAACTGAGTGTTGTTGGAGTGGGGGGTGGGGTGGGAGGGATGGGGTGACTGGGTGATAGACACTGGGGAGGGTACATGCTCTGTTAAGCGCTGTGAATTGTGCAGGACT
>NW_027908580.1:0-233 GCF_054177405.1 Leptonychotes weddellii
GAACGCTCTATGTGCCTTCCCCTGGCTTTGTTCGGGGGCTCAGCAGCACAGAACGCACAATTATCCAGGAGGACCTCCTGAGCCAGGTGGACGTCCGTTACGGTGTTCAAAATCAGCAGGTGGACCCACTGAAAACTGTCCACACGTGACATACAATCCATAAGCTGCCGCCACTTAATGCCTGGGACTTCATTACCACGAGGTATTCAAAATGGCGTAAGGAGAAGCTGAAC
>NW_027908581.1:0-233 GCF_054177405.1 Leptonychotes weddellii
TTATTTCACTCAACATAATACCCTCCAGTTCCATCCACGTCGTTGCAAATGGCAAGATCTCATTCCTTTTGATGGCTGCATAATATTCCATTGTATATATATACCACATCTTCTTTATCCATTCATCTGTCGATGGACATCTTGGCTCTTTCCACAGTTTGGCTATTGTGGACATTGCTGCTATAAACATCGGGGTGCATGTACCCCTTCGGATCCCTACTTTTGTATCTTTG
>NW_027908582.1:0-233 GCF_054177405.1 Leptonychotes weddellii
TGTAGTAACATCAGATCAGGTATATAAAATATGTTGTAGTTAACACAAAGGGATTTTGGAGATCAACACATTTTAATACCAAAATTCTTCCCCCCAAAATTATATGAATGTGGCATCTTTACTGTTAGAGCAGTTAATCTCCAAATTTATATATATTGCATGACATGAATATGGTATAAGGAATAAAAACATCATCCAACGGTATTATGTGACATAAACATTTGTAATATTTT
>NW_027908583.1:0-233 GCF_054177405.1 Leptonychotes weddellii
AAGAACCAATCAGAGAAGAAATACTAAAGAAATAAAATTAAAAATATACTAGATGGAATAAACAGTAGACTAGAGAAAGGGGAAGAACAGATCAGTTACCTGGAGGACAGAGTAATAGAGAGCAATCAAGCTGAATGGGAGAAGGAAAAGTAATAATAAAAGTGAGAATAGGGGCACCTGAGTGGCTCAGTCGTTAGGCGTCTGCCTTCGGCTCAGGTCATGATCCCAGGTCC
>NW_027908584.1:0-233 GCF_054177405.1 Leptonychotes weddellii
TCCCTGGACCTGTATCTACTCGGCGTCCCCGACGGGGCGAAGCTGGGAAGAGGCCGGCTCCCCGGGGAGGGAAGGCAGGCTTCTGGCGGCCCTGGGGACCTGGGGGGATTACTGCACACCAGAGGACAGGCTAGTCTACACTCAGATCGGGGTGCCGTGACACTGGACCCACCGGCCACACCCCGCTGCCCCCCACCTCTCTGGTGCCCCTCTCAGCCCCTCTGCGGGCTCCT
>NW_027908585.1:0-1457 GCF_054177405.1 Leptonychotes weddellii
ATGGGTTAGCCTGGTGGTGGGTATTGAGGAGGGCACATTCTGCATGGAGCACTGGGTGTTATGCACAAACAATGAATCATGGAACACTTCATCTAAAACTAATGATGTAATGTATGGGGATTAACATAACAATAAAAAAATAAAAAATAAAAAAATAAAAAAGAAAGGCAATACGCTGTAAAAAAAGAAACAATAAATGTGTGAATAATCACGACAAAGAGGTTTGGGGCTCTTGACCCTTTTAGGTTCCCTGGCTGGGTCTGAAAATTAAACTGACAGATTAACAAAAGAAAGCATGCAAATTTATTTAATATTTAATATTATTTTATGTGAGACAGGAGACAGGAAATGAGGACCTAAAGCAACAGTTAGAACTGAGTCTATTTATTCTAGGTGTGATGACGAGTGGGCAGCTGTGTAGAAATATGATAGGTTAAGGAATATGAGGTAAGACTATAAATTGGGGGGGAAACAGTAAAGCCTCTTTTTTAGGATTCTTCTCAGCATCTCCTTGCCTTTGGGAATAAGGATGTCCCTGTCCTCTGGGTGGAGGAAGGGCACTGCTCACAGGAGGATTTTATGACTTGTTGAAGGTAGAAGGACAGGGGAAGTTCAGAGTAGAGTAACCTTCCTGCTTCTGCATTTTCTCAAACTCTTTCATATTCAATAAGCCAAAGTACCATATTTTGGGGTAGTATATCCTGAATCTCATCATTTGACTTATGATAAAGAGCAGATACTGCTTTCATAATTGGAAAAAAAGACCTAAAAATAGAAAATAAAAAATAGATCAAATTACCACATATAGTTTTTATTTTTATTTTTTTAGAGAGAGAGCACATGCGTGCACACACATGCATGCATGAGCTGGAGGTGGGGAAGGGCAGAAGGAGAGGGAGAGAATCCCAAGCAAACTCCATGCTGAACATGGAACCTGATGCACAGCTTGACCCCAGGACCCTGAGATCATGACCTGAGCCAAAATCCAGAGTCAGATGCTCAGCCGACTGAGCCACCCAGGCGCCCCTACCCCAAGTAGTTTTTAAAGGTTTGTAGTTGTTATTTTTTTGGTGATTCACTGACAAATGAATTTGCTACAAATGTTATGCTTCACTTCCCTGTTAAATACCAAGCCTTATTCTTCATTATCGATTAAAATTATACAAATTGGTTGTTCTCTTTAAAATGATCACCTGGTATGACTTTTGCTGCGATTTAAGAAATAAGTTCAACAAATCTAGCTACTTTCCTGAAACAGAACCATGTTGATTCTTTTTTTTTTTCTGCAACATTGTTTTTATTTTTGTTTTTGTTTTGTTTTTTTTGTTTGTTTGTTTGTTTTTTTTATTCTTATGTTAATCCCCATACATTACATCATTAGTTCTAGATGAAGTGTTCCATGATTCATTGTTCGTGCACAACATCCAGTGCTCCATGCAGAACGTGCCCTCCTCAAT
>NW_027908586.1:0-233 GCF_054177405.1 Leptonychotes weddellii
GACTTCCTACGATATCCTAAAATACGGATTCTTCTTTTTTTTTTTTTTTAAAGATTTTATTTATTTGAGAGAGAGAGAATCAGAGATAGCATGAGAGGGAAGAGGGTCAGAGGGAGAAGCAGGCTCCCCGCCGAGCCGGGAGCCCGATGCGGGACTCGATCCTGGGACTCCGGGTTCATGACCTGAGCCGAAGGCAGTCACTTAACCGACTGACCCACCCAGGCGCCCAATAC
>NW_027908587.1:0-233 GCF_054177405.1 Leptonychotes weddellii
AACACTGCTATGGTCAGAATGTTTGCATCCCCCTCCTTCATATGTTGAAACCTAACTGGTAGGATGATGGTGTTCGAAGGAGGGGGGGCCTTTGGGAAGTAATTAGGTCATGAGTGCTCTAGAAAGAGCCCTCACCCCCTTCCACCATGTGAGAATACAACGCGAAATTCACAATCTGGAAGAGGGATCTCACTCTAACATGAACGTGCTGGCCCTCTGACCTTGGATTTCTA
>NW_027908588.1:0-233 GCF_054177405.1 Leptonychotes weddellii
AACACTGCTATGGTCAGAATGTTTGCATCCCCCGCCTTCATATGTTGAAACCTAACTGGTAGGATGATGGTGTTCGAAGGAGGGGGGGCCTTTGGGAAGTAATTAGGTCATGAGTGCTCTAGAAAGAGCCCTCACCCCCTTCCACCATGTGAGAATACAACGCGAAATTCACAATCTGGAAGAGGGATCTCACTCTAACATGAACGTGCTGGCCCTCTGACCTTGGATTTCTA
>NW_027908589.1:0-233 GCF_054177405.1 Leptonychotes weddellii
TTTGTTTCCTGCAATTAAGAATTCCTCATATCAGTGAGATCATATGATACATGTCTTTCTCTGTTTGACTTATTTCACTCAACATAATACCCTCCAGTTCCATCCACGTCGTTGCAAATGGCAAGATCTCATTCCTTTTGATGGCTAGCATCAATATTTTACCACTTCAGTTGGATGTAAAAACATTACCACCATACGGGTCCATTTTCTGTCCACCCCTTTATGCTTTGGTT
>NW_027908590.1:0-233 GCF_054177405.1 Leptonychotes weddellii
CCTGGGTGGCTCAGTCGGTTGAGCGACTGCCTTCGGCTCAGGTCATGATCCCAGGGTCCTGGGATCGAGTCCCACATCGGGCTCCCTGCTCTGCGGGGAGCCTGCTTCTCCCTCTCCCACTCCCCCTGCTTGTGTTCCCTCTCTCGCTGTGTCTCTCTCTGTCAAATAAATAAATAAAATCTTAAAAAAAAAAAAAAAACAAAGATAACTTTTAGGCTGTTATTTTAAAGGGC
>NW_027908591.1:0-233 GCF_054177405.1 Leptonychotes weddellii
TTCATTTGGATATACATCTAGGAGTGGAAATGCAGGGTCGTATGGTAATTCTATGTTTAACCTTTTGAGAAACTGCCAAACTGTTGTCTGTAGCAGCTATAGCATTTGGTATTCCCACTAGCAATGCACAGGATTCCAGTATTTCCATATCCTGCCTACACATGTTGTTTTCCAGTTTTTTTTATTTTAATTTAATTTTTAAAAAATTTTTTATTGTTATGTTAATTACCCTA
>NW_027908592.1:0-233 GCF_054177405.1 Leptonychotes weddellii
AAACACAGAGCCACCCCCAGAAGCTGGGCTGTGCGGTAAAGAGATGCCAGGATTTGCATTTAGGACAAGTTCCTAGGTGGCACTGATGTCACCAGGCCTGGTACCCAGCTTTGAGAACCACTGGTCTAGACCACCTCCAGGTGCCCTTCCATGGGGGACCACCCAGCCCTCTCCTGGCCTCGCTTCCCAAACACAGGGGAAATGGTTGGGATGAAGGTGGGTAGGCCAGCGCT
>NW_027908593.1:0-233 GCF_054177405.1 Leptonychotes weddellii
AACTTGAGCACAGGCTACTCAGCTGTTAATTTCAGGAAGTTTTAAAATGAGAAATCATGGAACCTCAGAAATGGAAAGACCTTGAGAAGTTTCTTTTGTCCAGGTCTTCATTTCGGAGATGAGGGGACTGCAAGCAGTGGATTATGTGAGGGGCTCAGAGTTACACATCTAGTTGGGGCCAGCCTGGCAGCCAGAATCCAAGTCTTAGGATACTGATCCCATGGTCTTTCTGG
>NW_027908594.1:0-233 GCF_054177405.1 Leptonychotes weddellii
TAGTTTTAACCTTCACATGTGATATTCTAAACCTGCTGAGGTTTAGAGATTCACCAAGACCTCCCCTACGGTCACAAGAAAAGTAAGGATGTTGCCTGTGCCCCGTCTCAGTACTGATGCTGGAGACTACAGGGTTCTGCCCAGAGCAGCCGGAGCTGAGACACCGGGACGCCGAGGCTCACTGTGTGTGTGTGTGTGTCTGTGTGTCTGTGTGTCTGTGTGAGAGACAGACA
>NW_027908595.1:0-233 GCF_054177405.1 Leptonychotes weddellii
TGCAGACCGTGAGCAGAGAGCTTCCTCGGGGCCGCTCTTGCCCACCGCAAGCAGGATCCCAGGATGGGCACGCCACTCCCGGGCTGTAACTGCGGCCAGAGCTGTGTTCAGGGGGGACAGTGGTGGTGCCCCACCGGGAGCCCACCTGTCCCTGTACGCAATCAGGGCCCATGGGCAGCACCCTGAGCTGCAGGTAGGCCCCTGGGGGTCAAGTGGTCAAGTCCCAACGTCAC
>NW_027908596.1:0-12861 GCF_054177405.1 Leptonychotes weddellii
CGATATGAGGAATTCTTTTTTTTTTTTTTTTTTTAAAGATTTTATTTATTTATTTATTTGAGAGAGAGAATGACAGAGAGAGAGAGAGAGAGCACATGAGATGGGGGAGGGTCAGAGGGAGAAGCAGAGTCCCTGCCGAGCAGGGAGCCCGATGCGGGACTCGATCCCGGGACTCCAGGATCATGACCTGAGCCGAAGGCAGTCGCCCAACCAACTGAGCCACCCAGGCGCCCCCCGATATGAGGAATTCTTAATCTCAGGAAACAAACTGAGGGTTGCTGGAGTGGTTGGGTGTGGGAGGGATGGGGTGGCTGGGTGATAGACATTGGGGAGGGTGAGTGCTATGGTGAGCACTGTGAATTGTGTAAGACTGTTGAATCACAGACCTGTACCTCTGAAACAAATAATACATTATATGTTAAAAAAAAGAAGAAGAAGATAGTAGGAGGGGAAGAATGAAATCGGAGGGAGAGACGAACCATGAGAGACTATGGACTCTGAAAAACGAACTCTAGGGTTCTAGAGGGGAGGGAGGTGGGGGAATGGGTTAGCCTGGTGATGGGTGTTAAAGAGGGCACATATTGAAAAAAAAAAGAGGGCACATATTGAATGGAGCACTGGGTGTTATACGCAAACAATGAATCATGGAACACTACATAAAAAACTAATGATGTAATGTATGGTGATTAACATAACATAATAAAATAAAAAATAAAATGAAATAAAATATAGTACAAAGTTATAGTAATTAAAACGTATGGTACTGGAATGGAAGCAGAAAAAAAGATCCATGAATCCACAACCCAGAAATAAATCCATACATCTATAATCAACTAGTCTTCTACAAGAGTGCAAAACAATGGGAAAACAGTAGTCTCTCCTATAAATGGTGTTGAGAAAGCTAGGTATCCACATACAGAAAAATTAAATTAAATCCTTATCTCACATCATTCACAAAAATGAACTCAAAATGGATTAAAGACTCAAAGGCAAGACCTGAAAACATAGAAGTCCTTGAAGAAAACATAGTGAAAAAGCTTTTTACCATTGGACTCCACAATGATTTTTTAAGGTATGACATCGTAGCAGAGGCGACAAAAACAAAAGTAGACAGTCAATTGCATCAAACTAAAAAGCATCTGCATGGAAAAAACAAAACAAAACAAAACAAAAAACAGTAAAGTGAAAAAGCAATCCATGGAATAAGAGAAAGTTTTTGTAAGCCAGATAGTTCATTAGGGGTTAATATCCAAAATATTCGAGGAATTCATACTACTCAAGAACAAAAAAATCAAATAAAATAATAAAAACAAAACAAAAAAATAACCCCATCACAAGATGGGCAAAGGACCTGAAGAGACATTTCTCAAAAGGAGGCATGCAGATGTGCAACATGTATATGAAAAGGTGCTCAACTTCACTCATCCTAAGGAAAATGTAAATGAAAACCACAGTGAGGGGGCACCTGGGTGGTTCAGTGTGTTAAGTGTCTGCCTTAGGCTCAGATAATGATCTCAGGGCCCTAGGATTGAGCCCTGCATTGGGCTCTCTGCTCTGTGGGGAGCCTGCTTCTCCCTCTCCCTCTGCTGCTCCCCGCCCCACTTGTTCTCTTTCTCTTTCTCTTCTTTCTCTTTTCTCTTTCTCTTTCTCTTTGTCTTTCTCCTTCTTTTTCTTTCTCTCTCTCTCTCTCAAATAAACAAAATCTTAAAAAAAAAAAAAACACACAGTGATATATCACCTCACACCCTTAAGGATGACTGGTATCAAAAAGACAAGAGATAAGTATTGGAGAGGCTGTGGAGAATAGAGAAAATTTATACACTGTTGGTGGGAGTGTGAGCTAGTACAGCCATGATGGAAAACAGTATGTCCTCAAAAATGAAAAACATAAAATCAAACTACAATATGATCCAGCAATCCCACCTTTGGTTCTACATCCAAAGGAAATAAAACCACTGTCACTTGTTTCCGATTGGAATTAAATTGGGTTAATCAAAAGAATAAAGAATATGTTATTGGCCTTTTCAGTCCCCTTCAGGATTTCGGGTCCTGTTAAGTGGTTGACAAATTAAATGATATCATATTACTGAAGGATGGCTACATCCGGAGCTAAAACCTGAGGATATGCACAGGCAAATCTAGGACTGATACTGTAGACTATCAATCATTACCAAGTATACAAACCATTCTCCCTTCTAGCAATGATTCTATAGGGACCCGTTTGTGTCAAGTGTTATTCTTGCTTACCCTCTGAGAATATGATGTTGAAGCTGCTGCATATAGAAGCTACATCTTTAGGTTGCTTGTTGGCTCTGAATCAGTTTCCTGTATGAGCTAATTAGTGTTGTTATCAAAGTAGAGAAGGGTGGAGAAAAGGGGCTAGCCCAGGTGATCTCTGTAAAAATTTTTAGGACATGAGGATTCCTCCAAACACCACCCTTTTGTTTTCTGAATCATAGATTCAATGGAGGAGAAATAAATCTTTAAGCAGAGGAAATAAACATTTTTTATTCTTAATGGATGAAATGATGAAAGAGCCAGATTTTAGGAGACAAAGATCTTTTTTAAGGATATCATAGAAGTGAGGATTATCTCCCCTCTTGAAATTATTTTCATATTGCATAACTTACTTGAAGGAATACAATATGGAGAGCAAAAATAAGGCTACCTTGTGATATCTGGATTCATGTACAGGTTGGTATTTTCAAGAAGATGTTATCATAGTGATCATATCATGTGTGCTTCTGAAAAAAAAAGTATTTTTTGAAACCAATGTGTGTATCCTTCTGTGCAGTTTTCTTCTTTTCCAATGTTCTGTATTGTATTTATGCATCTTACATGTATTATTGAACACCTAATAGGTCAAAGCCAGTGGTTTAAACACAGGGTTATAAAATTCCCTGTAAGTTATACAATGTGTATATGTATGTATGTATGTATGTATATATTTTGTATCCATAGAATCTTACCTATTTTGTACTCTTTGAGCCCAGACTACATAAGATTTAAATTCATTATGTCATGATTGCCCTTCTTAATGGAACTTTGTACTTTTTTCCTTTGGATATATACATATCTACATATATTCATCTCTATCTATTTATCTATCTCATATATGTGTATATATTTCCAAGACCAGATGTTATATGTTGTTTAGATTCCACTCTAAATGAATTTTACTCCAAGTTACAAAACTTAATTTGGTCTATTTCTATCATTTCTATAGAATTTATGTCCAATCATGATAATCCACTGCCTTATAAATTACTTCTTTACAGTCTATTTATCACATAAATCATTCAAAAATCCATATCTGCAGTGTTCGAGAGTTTTTCACTAGAGGAAAGCCCAGGGTTAGTAAACGTAGAAGCCTAGAAAACAATCCTTCAGTTAGTGAGATTTGGAGAGTTTAAATGTGTTTTCGTGGTTCTGGCATGGATACGAAGGGATAACTGTGCATGTTTTTTATGAGTGCATATTGTATTTATGAGGACTTGTTTGAGATATAGGAAAAACAGATTCCTCTTCAAGAGCTGATGGCAATACTACTCAGTGTCTGTGCCTCAGTGGGAGATGGGAGAGAACAGAAAACTAGTAAAGGAAGGTTTCTTTACAAACAAATAATTTGTAGCAATCTAAGAGTCTTTCTCTTCTTTAACCCTCCCAACCCCTGCCTCCACACTTGTCCCTTTATCTGGGGATATCCCCATGGCTTCTCTGCCGTGGAGGCTCATTTCTTCCCTGGAACTGTGAGAAGCATAAAGGACCATGCTTTATTCAGTAATTGATATTTTGCATATCATTAGACCAATTTACCAATCCAGTAAATGACTGCTCTGCATGTATCAGAATGCAGTTTTCTGGATGAATAAATGAGAGAGCACAAAAAGGGTCCATCTCTACAGTGAACGGATATAAGTCTGAAACACTGAGTATGGGAAGGTAGTGAATGACATTAGGTTAAGAAATATGTTATTCGTGTGTGTGTGTGTGTGTGTGTGTGTGTGTGTGTGTGTGTGATCCTTATCGATATATTTTTTCAGGAGAACTTATAATGTCTCTATTTGTACAGGGTACAAAGGGTACATGATAGAAAAAAATAGGAAAAAGTGACATCATAATATACTATGCTTCGTGTTAGTCACATATGGAATGTGGCAAATGAGATTTGGAAGGCGAGGAATACATTATTCTCATTTAAGAAGCAATGCCAACAATGTACATATCATGTTACCATTTAGAAATAGTCCAAGTAATGTCACACTCTTACCACATGCAATCCTACAAGTTTTTAGTTGTCCAATTTAATAACTTACTCTGAAAGCTTGATTGCCTGGATTATAACTTTCTTCCTCTTAAATCAGGAGATAAGAGATAATTTATTTCTACCCCTACATCACATAGAGTATGGGTTGTGCAATCCTCTGCCTAAAACAAGAATCCCTTCAATAACTCTCTGAAAGTTTCATAAGGTTTCTGCTTGCTCATTTATACTCACTGGAGAGAAATACTGACTGAGAAATTAAAGAGTAAAATTTCAAAGCCTTGCATCCTTCAATATAGTTTCTGATTATCACTGTTATGGAAGCAACCCATAGAAGTTATAATCCAAAATGGCTTTGGAAGGTACTTCTGCATTCTGAGGAATAATATACTGCATTATTCACCTTGGAGAATCTGAAGAATACTCTTTCTTGGACTCTAACTTATCAGTAGTCTTAAATACAGTTTAAATATTAACTGCACTTACCACATTTGATACTGGATTTGACATTTTTAAAATAACGAACATGTGAGAGATGTAATTTTCAGACAGGTACTAATAGGAAGGAGGAGAAAGGAAAAATAAACACAATACTATGTAATAAATGATAAGGAGAACTACAATGAGGGATAGATGAAAATATCCCAAGTCAAGTTATCCACAACATATAATCAAGGCAAAATTAAGTATTTTGCAGAAAGTTCTAAAAGAAGAAAATGAAGCAGAGAACTTTTTAGAATATTCTCAAGAGAGTTGTTTATGCAGTTAATTTTTTTTAAACGGGCAGAGGAAAAGGGAAGACATGAAACTATTAACATAGAGAAAATGTGCCTCACCTCTTACCACTTTCCCCTTTGACTTTTAAGTTCCCTAAATACAGGCATTTTTGTCTGCTTCTGTTTGTCCCTGTTTCACAGCAGTTTTTCTTGCTGTTTTCATTCCCAGAATGTGAAATAGTATCTCAGGCTCTGAAGGCTTGAGCTCAATCACTCAGATATCAACTTCAATATGGCGTGCTCATCACCCACACATACCACTCATTGTTTATCAGATTCTGATGTTATCCTCAAGGAGTGGAACCTCCATGAGAGGATCTGATCTGTGCATTTCTTTACCAGCAGTGCCTGGAGCATGGTTTGTCACACAATAACTGCTTACTGAACAGCTGTTGAATTAAGTACAATTGAATAGACAGGGAATCATTTTATGGAAATGAATGGTTAAGGTAACATATGCCCCTGTGATAATATGAAATGATACATGAATTATTTTTCTGTATTTTCAAACACAGTATTTTATATGATGTTACAAATATGATTACTCTGGTGCTAGTGAATTTAAATACACCTTATTATGACTTTGAATTGTTTTTAACATAAGGGTCTTCCTGAACTGAATCTCCATTTTCAGCATCTGGTTGTGCGGCTTCCTTTTCAGAAGTAGTGACAAAAAGCAAAGGGAAAAGCATCATGCCTCCTCTCAACACTTCTCGTCCCTCTCCTGTCACCTTCTTGCTGATGGGCATCCCAGGACTAGAGCACCTGCATGTCTGGATTGGGATTCCCTTCTGCTCCATGTACATGGTGGCTGTGGTGGGGAATGTGACCATCCTGGCCGTGGTGAGGGCAGAGAGAAGTCTCCATGAGCCTGTGTTCCTCTTTCTCTGCATGCTCTCTATCACTGACCTGGTCCTCTCCACATCCATGCTGCCCCACAGGCTCTGTCTCTTCTGGCTTGGAGCCCATAACATTGCCTTTGATGCCTGCCTGACCCAAATGTTCTTCATCCATAGTTTTACTACCATGGAATCGGGCTCTTTCCTGGCCATGGCCTTTGACCGTTACGTGGCCATTTGTGATCCGCTGTGCCATACCACCATTCTCACCCATGCTCGCATTGCCAAGATGGGAGCGTCTGTGGTACTCCGGGGAGTGGTCTTCTTTTCTCCACATCCCATCCTGCTCAGGCAGCTGCCCTACTGCAGGACTCGAATCATTGCCCACACCTACTGTGAGTTCATGGCTGTGGTGAAGTTGGCGTGTGAGGACACAGGAGCTATGAAACATTACAGCCTCAGTGTGGCCTCTGTCATTGGTTCCTGTGATGGCTTTTTCATTGCTGTCTCTTATGTTCTAATCCTCTGTGCAGTCTTTCGCTTTCCATCACGGGAAGCAAGTTTTAAAGCTCTAGGCACCTGTGGCTCCCATGTCTGTGTCATCCTTGTTTTCTACTCCACAGCTGTCTTTACCTTCCTCACTCAAGGCTTTGGCCACAATGTGGCCCCCCAAATTCATATTTTTATTACCAATATGTACCTTCTGGTATCACCTTTCCTTAACTCCACTGTTTATAGTATTAGGACCAAAAAAATTTGAGACCATGTCCTTAGTTCTCTAAAGGTAAAAGTTACTTGATTATTCTAAACTTGTTTGCAAAGATGGTATCATAATAGGAAGGGAAGTATGGAAATAATCAATCCCATTTTTGTAACTGACATGAAAATTTAGCCCCCTGAAATCAGACATTTTAGTGGAAAAGAGTGACCACACATAATAGAAATTCCCCAGTTGTAATGAAACCAGAAGGCATGAGATATTTTGTGCACACCTGGATTTAAGGGAGCTTACTCAAAACTTGTTGAATTGGAAAGAAATCCCCTCTGCTTCTTGCTGCTACTGATCATCTGTGTTGTAACTGAGGCTAGTAGTTTATTTTAAAATAGAGAATGATTAAAAATGTGAAGAAACCCATGGGAACTTCAGAAAATTCCGCATGAAGCATCTGCATTGAAAAATTAATGAACACTGTCAATATTCTACAGAAGAGGCAATATAACAGGGTTGATGTCTTTTTAATACAACAAATAATCCTGTGTTTTATTCACAAGAATGGACACACAGGAAAAGTTGTCAAACAGAAATGTGGAAAAGTTCAATATTGTAATAATGGAGCCCACAGAAGTTTAAACATTGTATCACTGATAGAATATTGTGACTCCACAAAGAATGACTTGTGCCTGCTATTGTTTTGTTACCTGAACTAACTCTGGGTCTCTTTAAAAATATTCTTTGCTTTCATCACAGAGTATCCTGAAAACACAAACAACTTTGTGCTTGATGCTACATACTTGGGAATTTGCCCAGAGCTTAGACACAAGCCCACTGAGCTAGATTCAGCTATGCTGGTCTTCAGATATTACATGTCCTTGCTAAAGGAGGAAGTCTATTATTAAAAATAACCCAATTTAATAAATTTTTAGTGATTATGCTACTGGTGATAATTAAAAATAAAATTATTAAAAAGGATATAAGTATTTTACTGGAAAAAATCTGAGTATTTTCTCTTTAAAAAAATACGACTCTTCACTTCTTGACTTGTACAAAATGGAAATTACCCCACCCCAGAGTCACTCAATAAATACATGCTGAATTTCATTGAATTGAGGTTCTTTTTTTGTGATTTACTACTTGTAAAGTATTATTTGTACTTTCTTTTCTAATTTCCTTCTATTTAGGAGCTTCTTAGAGGTAAATATCACGGCTGCTTCTTTCCATTTCTCTTCCTTAGACTCTATTAAAATATTGTTCAAGGTTTTATTGTTCCCCAGTTGGGCTATTTCAACAGTTGCCACTGATATTTTCAAGGCATTAGCTTTGAATTACTATGCCCAGCACATCCTCTACATTGAGATCGTAGTTATCTTCCTAAAAGTTAAAAAACACACAGAATTGGTTTGTCAGACCCATATAAGCACCAGAATAGCAAAGCAAAGCTTAATGAAATTCTTTTCTGCTGTTTCTCTTCTCATTCTTATATATCCCTTGAACTCGTTGTCCTGTTCGTGAAGACTCCCACCTTTATTCAAATAATAGGTCTCTGGGGTGCTTGGGTGGCTCAGTTGGTTAAGGGTCTGCCTCTTGATTTCAGCTCAGGTCATGGTCTCAGAGTGTGAGTTCAAGTCCTGCGTTGGGCTCTGCATTCAGCAAGGAGCCTGCCTCTCTCTCTCCCTCACTCTCCCTCTGCCCCTCCCCCCCACTCTGTCTCTCTCTTTCTCTCTCTAAGATAATGGAGAAAAATGATAATGATGGTAGGGACAGATCTAAAGAAAAGAGAATGCCGGGGCGCCTGGGTGGCTCAGTTGGTTGGGCGACTGCCTTCGGCTCGGGTCATGATCCTGGAGTCCCGGGATCGAGCCCCGCATCGGGCTCCCTGCTCGGCAGGGAGTCTGCTTCTCCCTCTGGACTTCCTCCCTCTCATGCTCTCTGTCTCTCATTCTCTCTCAAATAAATAAATAAAATCTTAAAAAAAAAAAAAAAAAGAAAAGAGAATGCCTGGGGAAATGTAAATTTTGAGACTATTGCTATTATGTTGGATGTTTCCTGAAGACAAATTCGTAAGTGTGGACCATCGTGCTGTATTCTTTTTTTTTTTTTGGAGCACCATAAATCATGGAATTTAATTATAATATATTCCTTGACAAGTATCAGGGTTGCTTACATGTTAGGTTTGGAAATAAGAACTAAGTAGTTAGCACTTACAGGTTATGTACCAATGGATGGCAAATAGGAAATGTCCAACAATAACAAACACAAAATTAAATCTTCAAAGATTCTGCATTAAATTCTAGTCCAGAGAAAGAAGATATGCAACTTATTCATGTATTCATACAGCAAAAATTTATTTATGGAGTGGCTAAAATGGGCTAGATTGTGCTGGATTCTGAGGAGAGGTGAGCAAAACAAAGTCCACGTCTTAGGGACTTTACATTCTGGTGTAGGTGAAATAATCAAGTGATGCTCAAATGCACAATTACACTAGATATTAACTGCTGTCAAGTAGAAACAAAGATTTCTGTAAGTGCACATAACATGGGATTTTGATCTAGTCTAGAGCAATCAAGGAAAGCTTCCTTAAAAATGACATTTACTTGAGTGCCGAATGGAAGTCAAGCAGCTGAGAAAAGAAAAAGAGGTCATGAAATGGGACTGGTGATGTTACAGGGAGAGAGAACAGGATGCATGCACATGTGTGGATCTTAAGATGGGAAGTGGTGTCATACATTTGAAGAACTGAAGGGAGTCCATTTTGTGGGTTGGAGGACAGAGAGTGAGGAGAAGAGCGGATGGGTGAGGTTGGGATAGTAGCATGCAAGGGTGCGTAGGCCATACTGAGGATTCTCAATTTTATCCTAAAAATGAGAAGACTGAATATTTTATGCTCAGGAGTGACATATCAGGTTTGTGTTTTAAAAAGATCATTGTGGGAGCACCTGGGTGGCTCAGTCAGTTAAGCAGAGAGCCTGCTTCTCTCTCTCCCTCTGCCTCCTCCCCTTCATGCTCTCTCTTTCTCCCAAATAAATAAATAAAATCTTTTTTTTTTAAAAGGAAAAAGAGCATTGTGGCTGCAGTGAGGAAAATGAGTTGAAAGAATGGAAGAAATTAATGCAAAAGACCATTTAGGATGTTATAAAAGTTTTCTAGGACGATATGATAATTTGATCCAAGTTGGTAGCAATCATGACAGAAAGAATTCAACTGATTTAAGTACCCTGAAGATACTTTAGGATGGGGTAACATGGCTTAATGAAGACTTGGATAAGCTCACAGGTTATATGACTGTTGCTTACACTTGCAGTGTTATTATTATTGGCCTAGTGTCTAGGGTGGATGCTTGATGAAGACCTGTGGGGGCAGTGGCAGAGTGTGTGCATTTATTCATATGAGAATATTTGAAGACCTACAACTTGCCAGGCACTGGGGAAATAATAGTGAACAAACAAGACCTAGTCTGTATCATTAGGATGTTTACATTTGACCATCTGCAAAATAGTTAACAGTTTCTCTCCCTCTTTACTATTTATTCTCAAACTGAGCTTGTGACTTCTGCCAAGAGTCTTTGTGAAACTCAGTCTCTCCTAAACCTAGTATTTTGCAATATTTTTTTCTAGAGTCCCTCTCTTGTTCCTACTTTAATCTTACCCCTTTATGTTTCTTTTAACATATCTTACTTACCAAACTATGGTATTAATTTAGTCGATTAAAATTTTCCTCAGTGCATACATTTTTTGAAGTATAATATACAGTGTTATATTAGTTTCAGGTGTACAATAGAATGATTCAGTAATTATACATTTCTCCGTGCTCATCAAGGTAAGTATGCTCTTAATCCCCCTTTTTTTCAGCTTCTTGTAGATTTTAATTGCTTCCAGGAAATCAAGATTCTTAATTTTAGTTTAAGTTTTGTTTATGGAGGCCCCAAAGTCACTGAAAATGAAAATGGTTTAAACTACTGGTTCTGAAGCAAGCTAAAGCAATTTGTATATAATTATAGCTGCAAGCAGCTCTGCCCTCTGTTACAGCAGGTATTCTTTAATTTCCATCCTAAATGATTCTCCCATTGTCCTTACTCTTTCTCCCTAGGGTTCCTAAACCATACTAACAGTTATATTTACAAACGCCCCTTAATTTCTGTTCTTACCCTCATGTGGTATCCTCAGTGATTAGCTCTAGGATTTGTTTCCCAGAATATACAGGATAGGTAAGGCACTTTGCCTAACAGAGAGGCCACTAGGGACCCAGAAGGACCAGAACAAACCAGCATAAATCTGCCTCCAGCTTAGACACTCCATCTTATTCTGGTCATCAACAGATCTTCCTCATACTTCAAGCAGATGGATGCTTTGCTGGTCCCAGTCCTACTGTGACCAGACTCACAACCATTACAGGTATTACTCTAGGAAAAGGGAGAAAAGGGGGGAAAACAAGTAGAAAATCCTGGGAGGCAAAGTCAAGCAAGGAAAAAGAGATTCTCAAATCTTTTAATCCACGTACTACCATCACCAACCCTTGTAAGGCCATTGTTGGGGTCCCAGTTAACATTCTCTAGAAAATAATAAGTACATTTCTAAATTTTATGTCTTAATTGATGGTGTCTTATAATTAATGTTGATATGGTTGTTCCTGACAACTGTTCCTGATCACTCAGACAAAACTTTACTATGTTGCTTAAAACTCTAATGTCTTGGGGCACCTGGATGGCTCAGTCGTTAAGCATCTGCCTTCAGCTCAGGTCATGATCCCAGGGTCCTGGGATCCAGCCCCTCATCAAGCACCCTGGTCCGCGGGAAGCCTGCTTCTCCCTCTCCCACTCCCCCTGCTTGTGTTCCCTCTCTTGCTGTGTCTCTCTCTGTCAAATAAATAAAATCTTAAAAGAAAAAAAAAAAACTCTAATATCCTGATGTCTCTATCCCATGGAGATTTTTCATCTGCATAATTCCTCACAGATCATCCTTCAGTTTCTACCTGGAAACTCCCAGTGGTAGTGAGTTTCTGGTTTCACGAGGCTGTCTTTTCTGTTTCAAACTGTGATAGGGCCATTTCCCTTATTGAACTAAAATGTACCGTTTAAAATTTTTTAGCATCCTTTATTTGGCCAGGTATCTATTTCTGGTGACACTAAATATTTTTTTTTGCTCTCTAATAAATAATGAATCTAAAAATATTTGAGGATAAAATTACCAGGGCTATCAAATATCCCTTTTTGTGGTGTCAATTCAAGACTATTCATTATCCTAGTTAGAGTTCTTTCCAAGAAACAACCAAAAGAACATTACTTTTTGAATATCTCAGAATTTATACTTCATAGGAAAGGAAGAAAATTTACATTTATAGAACACTGAAGCATGTTGCATGTTTTATACAATGTTGGAATTTAATGACGGATCTCATCCTCACTGCAAGCTTTGTAAGGTAAACCTCATCTCACTTTTGAGATGAGGAAATGAGGATTACAGTCTTAAAGAGCTTGGTCAAGTCACTTAAGTAACAGGACTGAGATTGTATCCCAGATATGTGTTATCTCAATGACTTGGCAATTTTCACTGCACCAAGTTACCTTCCAGGAGGTCTGCCTATCTATCATTTGGCTGTGGTATGCTTTTTGCCAAATGCAGTTGATACATGAAATACTTAGATCAGAATAACTCATTTTTCAATGTATAAATAATACAGTAGTATTTTGGCAGATATGCCACTCTATTTTGGGCTCTTAAATATTTAGAATAAATTTATTAGCAAAAAAAAAAAATACAAATAATCCAAGTTCGTTGACAACCAAAACAAAAAAGGTCACAGTATTAACACTACTATACTTTTATTTTTAGAACAACTTTGTGTTATATTGTTTTATCTCTTTATTTTAAGCTTTTATAGAAATTTTTCCTCTGTGATTATCTTTTATAAATATGTAGTTGGGATATTTCTAACAAAATATGGAGTCTAAACCTTAATAGTGGAATTTAATTTCAATCACAGTAATAAGAAAAAAGTCTTATTCCTTTGTTATTTTTGTATTTATTTCACAACTGTTTGGTTTCTACTTCTAATGGAGTCATTAAGTATACTCTTTATAATTTTCATCAAATAATTTATAAATTTGTAAATATGTATTTTGATTCAAAATAGTTGTAGGTGAAAATATTTACCAAATGCAATAGTCAAAATTTCTATAGAAATATGTATTACCATTAATCTTAACTATATTCCCCAGATAAATACACATATACACAGAAGATTATTCAAAATGGATGAAAGACCTCA
>NW_027908597.1:0-233 GCF_054177405.1 Leptonychotes weddellii
CTGACTCTCATCTGCTGGCAGCTGAGGGGGGCCCGTGGGGGCAGGCTTGCAACCCTCTAGCCGAACCAGCGCAGGAGCCCCTTCCCCTGCCTCACCATCTCTCTGTGGCCCTCCAGAGAAGAGCAAGTGAGGGGCAGGGGGAAGACTGGTCACCTAGCACAGAGAGGTCATTCAACCTCACCAGGGGCACAGAGCCCCCGAGGGGCAGAGCCATTCCTCCAGCTCTGGGGGCT
>NW_027908598.1:0-233 GCF_054177405.1 Leptonychotes weddellii
AAGAAGGAAACACTAAACTGTCTTCAGGAAGGCAAGTAGCTCTGAGAACATGGGACAGATCTAATTGGTCTTTTCTACAACTAATGTCTTGGGTGACAGACTGCCCATACCCCACTCTCCAAGTCTCAGCTCCTTGAATCTCCTGGATAAATTCTAAAGGCATTTATTTAGTAGATTCTGTTTTCCCATCTGCAGGATTATAGTTCCTTTATTCTGTTGATGTTCATCATATA
>NW_027908599.1:0-233 GCF_054177405.1 Leptonychotes weddellii
GTGTGTTTAATCTTCTTAAATATCCTCTATGTATTTAAGTAGATGTTTATTAAAGCATAGAGAAAAATGCATGAAAAGTATAACATAATGAATCTTCAAAAGGTGACCATGGCTGTACAAACAGCACCCTGATCAAGAAATCGAACATTAGGGCTCCTGGGTGGCTCAGTCGGTTGAGCGTCTGCCTTCAGCTCAGGTCCTGATCCCAGGGTCCTGGGATCGAGCCCCGCATC
>NW_027908600.1:0-233 GCF_054177405.1 Leptonychotes weddellii
TAGTTTTAACCTTCACATGTGATATTCTAAACCGGCTGAGGTTTAGAGATTCACCAAGACCTCCCCTACGGTCACAAGAAAAGTAAGGATGTTGCCTGTGCCCCGTCTCAGTACTGATGCTGGAGACTACAGGGTTCTGCCCAGAGCAGCCGGAGCTGAGACACCGGGACGCCGAGGCTCACTGTGTGTGTGTGTGTGTCTGTGTGTCTGTGTGTCTGTGTGAGAGACAGACA
>NW_027908601.1:0-233 GCF_054177405.1 Leptonychotes weddellii
AAGCCTATACACTGAAAACTACAAGACATTAAGAAAAGAAACTGAAGACAACACAAGTAAATGAACATTCCATGCTCATGGATTAGAAGAACTAAGTGTTAAAACATCTATACTACCCAAAGCCATCTAGAGAGTCAATGCAATTCTTACCAAATTCCAAACACATTTTTCACAGACATAAGGCAAAGAATCTTTAAAATTTGTATGGAACCACAAAAGACTCTGAATAGCCA
>NW_027908602.1:0-233 GCF_054177405.1 Leptonychotes weddellii
TCGTCTCTCATGGAGTCATTGACAATTCTTATGTTTAAAGTCTTTTCTTGCTGCTGGGGGATCCCATGACTTTCCAAGGGTCATTCATATCTACCATCTGTTTTCCCCCTGTTTTCAAAGTAAATACTGTTATTTCTTTTCTCTCTAGCTCCGTGTCTCTATCTTTCTCTGTCTCTCTGTGTCTCTCTCCCCTTGCTTCTCCTTCTTTCCTCCCTCCCTTACACCCTACCCTC
>NW_027908603.1:0-233 GCF_054177405.1 Leptonychotes weddellii
AATTTCTGACACCAGCAGCAACGCGGCTGGACCTTAGGGACGTTATGCGGAGCGAAATAAGGCAGACGGACCGTTTGACCCCACTTGTATGAAATGCGCAGAAGAAAGATATGTCAAGAAAAAAAAAGAAGAAGAAGAAGGTAGCGGGAGGGGAGGAATGAAGCGGGGGAAATCGGAGGGGTGGACGAACCATGAGAGACGATGGACTCTGAAAAACAAACTGAGGGTTCTAG
>NW_027908604.1:0-233 GCF_054177405.1 Leptonychotes weddellii
TTATTTTTTTAAGATTTTATTTATTTATTTGACAGAGAGAGACACAGCGAGAGAGGGAACACAAGCAGGGGGAGTGGGAGAGGGAGAAGCAGGCATCCTGCTGAGCAGGTAGCCCGATGTGGGGCTCGATCCCAGGACCCTGGGATCATGACCTGAGCCGAAGGCAGACGCTTAACCGACTGAGCCACCCAGGTGCCCCTCAACAAAGAATTTAAAAAAATGTTTTCCTTGTG
>NW_027908605.1:0-233 GCF_054177405.1 Leptonychotes weddellii
AAACACAGAGCCACCCCCAGAAGCTGGGCTGTGTGGTAAAGAGATGCCAGGATTTGCATTTAGGACAAGTTCCTAGGTGGCACTGATGTCACCAGGCCTGGTACCCAGCTTTGAGAACCACTGGTCTAGACCACCTCCAGGTGCCCTTCCATGGGGGACCACCCAGCCCTCTCCTGGCCTCGCTTCCCAAACACAGGGGGAAATGGTTGGGATGAAGGTGGGTAGGCCAGCGC
>NW_027908606.1:0-1457 GCF_054177405.1 Leptonychotes weddellii
CATAATCTCCTCCAGTCCCATCCATGTTGATGTAAAAGTTGGGTATTCATCCTTTCTGATGGCTGAGTAATAGTCCATTGTATATATATATACCACATCTTCTTTATCCATTCATCTGTTGAAAGGCATCTCGGCTCTTTCCACAGTTTGGCTATTGCAGACATTGCTGCTATGAACATTGGGGTGCATATGGCCCTTCTTTTCACTACATCTGTGTCTTTGGGGTAAATACCCAGGAGTGCAATTGCTGGGTCAGAGGGTAGCTCTATTTTTAATTATTTGAGGAACCTCCACACTGTTTTCCAAAGTGGCTGTACCAACTTGCATTCCCACCAACAATGTAAGAGGGTTCCCCTTTCTCCACAACCTCTCCAACTTTTGTTGTTTCTTGCCTTGTCAATTTTTGCCATTCTAACTGGTACAAAGCGGTATCTCAATGTGATTTTGATTTGAATTTCCCTGATGGCTAATGATGATGAACATTTTTTCATGTGTCTGTTAGCCATTTGTATGTCTTCTTTGGAGAAGTGTCTGTTCATGTCTTCTGCCCATTTTTTGACTTGATCATTTGTTTTTTGGGTGTTGAGTTTGAGAAGTTCTTTATAGATCTTGGAAATCAGTGCTTTGTCTGAAGTGTCATTTGCAAATATCTTCTCCGATTCTGTGGGTTGCCTCTTAGTTCTGTTGACTTGTTTCCTTTGCTGTGCAGAAGCCTTTTATCTTAATGAAGTCCCAAAACTTCATTTTGCTTTTGTTTCACTAGCCTTTGGAGATGTGTTTTGAAAGAAGTTGCCGTGGCCGATGTCAAAGAGGTTACTGCCTATGTTCTCCTCTAAGATTTTGATGGATTCCTGTCTCACATTGAGGTCTTTCATCCATTTTGAGTTTATCTTTGTGTATGGTGTTAGAGAATGGTCGAGTTTCATTCTTCTGCATGTGGCTGTCCAATTTTCCCAGCACCATTTATTGAAGAGATTGTCTTTTTTCCATTGCATATTTTTTTCTGCTTTGTCGAAGATTATTTGATCACAGAGTTAAGGGTCATATATGGGCTCTCTATTCTGTTCCATTGGTCTATATGTCTGTTTTTGTACCAGTACCATGCTGTCTGGGTGATCACTGCTTTGTAATATAGCTTGAAACCCGGCAACGTGATGCCCCAGCTTTGTTTTTCTTTTTCAACATTTCCTTGGCGATTCGGGGTCTTTTCTGATTCCATACAAATTTAAGGATTGTTTGTTCCAGCACTTTGAAAAATGTCATTGGAATTTTGATCAGGATGGCATTGAAGGTATAGATTGCTCTGGGTAGCATAGACATTTTAACAATGTTTATTCTTCTGATCCAGAGCATGGACTGTTTTTCCATCTTTTTGTGTCTTTTTCAATTTCTTTCATGAGTTTTCTGTAGTTCCTAGAGTATAGATCCTTTACCTCTTTGGTTAGGTTTATTCCGAG
>NW_027908607.1:0-233 GCF_054177405.1 Leptonychotes weddellii
TTCTCCATTTTCCTGTCTCTTCTGTCCTTTTAAATTTACAACGCACTCGACATTCTTGGCTTTCAACTGTCCTCTTTCAATTTGCGGTCTCTTTCCTGACCTAGCCTTTTCTTTGGCCTTGACTCTCGGTAATCGACTCTCGATTAGGCACAGCCCTAGAACCTCTTGTGAACTGTTGCCTGCCCCTGTGAGAAACTGTCACTGATTTTTGCCCCAGAAGGAGCTGTAGTGTC
>NW_027908608.1:0-233 GCF_054177405.1 Leptonychotes weddellii
AATAAGTTAAGCTCAGGGTGCCTGGGTGGCACAGTTGGTTGAGCGCCAGACTCTTGGTTTTGGCTCAGGTTGTGATCTCATGGGTTATGAGAGATCGAGCCCCGAGTCAGGCTCTGCGCTCAGAGGGGAGTCTGCTTGAGGTTCTGTTCCTCTGCCCCTCCCCCCACTCATACGTGCGCTAAAATAAACCTTAAAAAAATAAGTAACATTAGTCTCTCATAATCGGTCAACAA
>NW_027908609.1:0-233 GCF_054177405.1 Leptonychotes weddellii
GAACTGCCAGATGCTGCTTTTCTCTGCCACCTTCGAAGACTCCGTATGGAAGTTTGCCCAGAAAGTGGTCCCAGACCCAAACATTATCAAACTGAAGCGCGAGGAGGAGACATTGGACACCATCAAGCAGTATTACGTCCTGTGCAATAACAGAGATGAGAAGTTCCAGGCCTTGTGTAACCTCTACGGGGCCATCACCATTGCTCAGGCCATGATCTTCTGCCATGTGAGTA
>NW_027908610.1:0-233 GCF_054177405.1 Leptonychotes weddellii
AATAAGTTAAGCTCAGGGTGCCTGGGTGGCACATTTGGTTGAGCGCCAGACTCTTGGTTTTGGCTCAGGTTGTGATCTCATGGGTTATGAGAGATCGAGCCCCGAGTCAGGCTCTGCGCTCAGAGGGGAGTCTGCTTGAGGTTCTGTTCCTCTGCCCCTCCCCCCACTCATACGTGCGCTAAAATAAACCTTAAAAAAATAAGTAACATTAGTCTCTCATAATCGGTCAACAA
>NW_027908611.1:0-233 GCF_054177405.1 Leptonychotes weddellii
TTTTAAAGATTTATTTATATATTTCAGAGGGAGAGAGAGAGAGAGAGAGAGTGAGCAGGGGGGGAGGGGCAAAGGGAGAGGGAAAGCCAGTCTCAAGCAGACTCCACACTAAGCACAGAGCCCGACACTGGGCTCAGTCCCACAACCCTGAGATCATGACCCAAGCTGAAATCAAGCTTAACTGACTGAGCCACCCAGGGCACCCCAAAAGTAAGTCATGTTTAAACAGCTAC
>NW_027908612.1:0-233 GCF_054177405.1 Leptonychotes weddellii
TTTCAATCATGTGGAATTGAATGTTTGTTGAGTTTTTTTCTTTCAACACATTAAAATTTAAAATTTCATTCCACTTTTTTCTTGTCTGCATGATTTCTTTTTTTTTTGTATTTATAATATTTTATTTCTTAAGTTGGAGCAGTAGTTGCAATGATTTTTTTTTTATGTTCATCACCATACATCATTAGTTTTTTTTTTTTAAAGATTTTATTTATTTATTTGACAGAGATATA
>NW_027908613.1:0-233 GCF_054177405.1 Leptonychotes weddellii
AAAACTTTAAAAAAAAAAAAAAAAAAAAGACCTAAAAAAAAAAAAGAATAAAAAAAAATGAAGTTGTAAACATTGCAAACATCCATGGCTACAGAAAGGTTTGACAATTATTTTTTAAACAATAACTTGAAACGTATCTTCTATCTTCTAATGTCTATAAATGGCAATGCAGATGAAAATATGAAATTGCCATAGTAAAGGAAGTTACATATTTAAATAATAAGCAAATGCTT
>NW_027908614.1:0-233 GCF_054177405.1 Leptonychotes weddellii
GAATTTCAGCATCGGCAGGAATCAGACACCACAATCACACTTATCAAACCCTACAGCCACTGAGAGCTTCGTGGCTGTAAGTCCTGAAGGGTTTCTGCTCCTCCGGGTATGGGTTCCTAGAGAAGTCCCCTTTTCAAGTCCAGTTTGGATCCCCAGTTGGGGGGTCACTGTTGGGAGGATACTGTGATATGTAGAGCAATAATATAACTTCTGGCAACTGTGATGGCCTATTG
>NW_027908615.1:0-233 GCF_054177405.1 Leptonychotes weddellii
CTTACAATCAGTGGGGCTTAACACCTAGAACTTTAAAAATCAACCGGCTTGGCTCTGGAAGAGCTGGGAGACGAAGAGGAAACTGAAGTCCCACCCTTACAGAGACAGTACAACTAACAGCCCCATGGAAATACAGCATAGAAACAGCAGTTTGATAAACTCCTTGGGTGTATGGGAGGGAGATTTATTTACTATTCTCGGAGTGTCTGCTGGAGGGGCATGGTATCTTTTAG
>NW_027908616.1:0-233 GCF_054177405.1 Leptonychotes weddellii
TGCAGACCGTGAGCAGAGAGCTTCCTCGGGGCCGCTCTTGCCCACCGCAAGCAGGATCCCAGGATGGGCACGCCACTCCCGGGCTGTAACTGCGGCCAGAGCTGTGTTCAGGGGGGACAGTGGTGGTGCCCCACCGGGAGCCCACCTGTCCCTGTACGCAATCAGGGCCCATGGGCAGCACCCTGAGCTGCAGGTAGGCACCTGGGGGTCAAGTGGTCAAGTCCCAACGTCAC
>NW_027908617.1:0-1457 GCF_054177405.1 Leptonychotes weddellii
CCTCTATCCCTATACTCTGAAGAGTTTTAATCAGGAAAGGATGTTGTATTTTGTCAATGCTTTTTCTGCATCAATTGAGAGGACCATATGGTTCATCTCTCTCCTCTTATTAATGTGTTCTATCAAATTGATTGATTTGCGAATGTTGAACCACCCTTGCATCCCGAAGATAAATCCCACTTGGTCGTGGTGGATGATCCTTTTAATGTATTGTTGGATCCTATTAGCTAGGATTTTGGAATCCATATTCATCAGGAATATCGGTCTGAAATTCTCATTTTCGATGGGGTCTTTGCCTGGTTTGGGGATTAAGGTAATGTTGGCCTCATAGAATGAGTCTGGAAACTTTCCTTCTGTTTCTTTTTTTTGAAACAGCTTCAGGAGAATAGGTATTATTTCTTCTTTAAATGTTTGGTAGAATTCCCCAGGAATCCATCAGGCCCTGGACTCTTGTTTTTTGGGAGGTTTTGGATCACTGCTTCAATCTCGTTACTGGTTCTTGGCCTATTCAGGTTGTCAATTTCTTCCTGTTTCAGTCTTGGCAGCTTATAGGTTTCCAGGAAGGCCTCCATTTTATCCAGATTGCTCATTTTATTGGCATATAGTTGTTGATAATAATTTCAAATAACTGTTTCTATTTCCTTGGTGTTAGTCGTGATCTCTCCCATTTCATTCATCATTTTATTAATTTGGGTCCTTTCTCTTTTCTTTTGGATAAGTCTGGCCAGTGGTTTATCGAGCTTATTAATTCTTTCAAAGAACCAACTTCTAGTTTTGTTGATCTCATCTACTGTGTTTCTGATTTCTAATTCATTGATTTCTGCTCTAATTTTAATTATTTCTCTTCTAATGCCTGGCTTAGGCGTTGTTTGTTGCTTTTTCTCTAGTTCTTTAAGGTGTAGAGTTAGTTGGTGAATTCGGGATTTTTCTATTTTTTTGAGTGAGGCTTGGATGGCTATGTATTTCCCCCTTAGGACCGCCTTTGCAGTATCCCATCGGTTTTGGATTGATGTGTTTTCATTCTCATTGGTTTCTATGAATTAAGTTCTTTTTTGATTTCCTGGTAGACCCAAACATTTTTGAGCAGATTGGTCTTTAGCTTCCAAGTGTTTGAATTTCTGCCAAATTTTTTCTTGTCATTGAGTTCCAGTTTTAAAGCATTGTGGTCTGAGAATATGCAGGAAATAATCTCAGTCTTTTGGTATCGGTTGAGACCTGATTTGTGACCCAGTATGTGGTCTATTCTGGAGAAAGTTCCATGTGCGCTCAAGAAGAATGAGTATTCTGTTGTTTTCGGGTGGAATGTTCTTTTTTTTTTTTTAAAGATTTTATTTATTTATTTGAGACAGAGAGAATGAGAGAGAGAGAGAGCACATGAGAGGGGTGAGGGTCAGAGGGAGAAGCAGGCTCCCTGCCGAGCAGGGAGCCCGATGCAGGACTCGATCCCGGACTGCAGG
>NW_027908618.1:0-233 GCF_054177405.1 Leptonychotes weddellii
ATAAGAATAAAAAAATAAATAAATAAAAAAAAAAAAAAAAAAAAAAAGAAACAAGCGTGGCTGTTTCTACCCCAGAGATGCAAATGGGGAGCCACCTGCTTTGATTCTGCAACCAAATGCTGAGTGAATTCGCTGTACATACTAAACTTCTCTGGGCCATACATGTCTCTTGGGTGAACAAGGAGGAGACTGAGCCAGTTCCTTTCCTGGCCTGGCATTCAAAACTTCTGGGA
>NW_027908619.1:0-233 GCF_054177405.1 Leptonychotes weddellii
GTAGCCTTGACATCTTCACAATATTTGTTCTTCTAATCCATGAGCATGGAATGTTTTTCCATTTCTTTGTGTCTTCCTCAAACTGCTGGAACTCATATAGGAATTCAGTAAAGTGGCAGGATATAAAATCAATGCACAGAAATCAGTGGCATTCCTATACACTAACAAGACAGAAGAAAGAGAAATTAAGGAGTCGATCCCATTTACAATTGTACCCAAAACCATAAGATACC
>NW_027908620.1:0-233 GCF_054177405.1 Leptonychotes weddellii
GAGGGAAAAGCAGGCTTCCCACAGAGCAGAGAGCCTGATGCAGGGCTTGATCCCAGGACGCTGGGATCATGACCTGAGCCGAAGGCAGACGCTTAACGACTGAGCCACCCAGGCGCCCTCCTGTAACTATTTCGATAGTGTCATGTGAATCTGGTTATTGAATTATATTTGCACTCTTTTGAACATCCAGAGCTAATCATAGCAATCCAAGTTTGAGCTGTTTATTTTCCCAA
>NW_027908621.1:0-233 GCF_054177405.1 Leptonychotes weddellii
GACCCGTTGAGCAGAGGGGACGTGCCCACACCACGTCCAGGGCACAGTAGACATTGTTCTCAGCCGTGCGTGGGAGAACGCGTAGCTGGTCCTCCCTCCATCTCCACCACTCTGCCCATCAGCTCGGGGGTCTCGGCTACCTGGTGACGGGGGACGGGACAGGGGCCACGGAAGCCAGCTGCTGTGGACACAGTCAGGAGAGTCCTCTCGGTCAGGAAGGCCCTGGCCGGACT
>NW_027908622.1:0-233 GCF_054177405.1 Leptonychotes weddellii
ATTGTGAGTTTGAGCCAAACGCTGGGCATGGAGCTCACCTAAAAACAATAACAACAACATCAAAAAGAGTACACTTATCATGAGGAGCACAGAGTAATGTATAGAATTGCTGAATCACGATATTGTACACCTGAAACTAACATAACACTGTATGTTAATTAGACTGGAATTTAAAATAAAATAATCTTTTTTTTTTTTTTAAAGATTTTATTTATTTATTTGACAGAGAGAGA
>NW_027908623.1:0-233 GCF_054177405.1 Leptonychotes weddellii
CCCCCCCCCCCCCCCCCCCCCCCCCCCCCGATGCGTTAGCCTGGTGGTGGGTATTGAGGAGGGCACATTCTGCATGGAGCACTGGGTGTTATGCACAAACAATGAATCATGGAAGACTTCATCTAAAACTAATGATGTAATATATGGGCATTAACAAAAGAATAAAAAAAAAAAAAAGACTGTAGGAAAGGATGAAGAGGGACACTATATCACAATTAAAGGTCCTATCCAAC
>NW_027908624.1:0-233 GCF_054177405.1 Leptonychotes weddellii
TGTAGTAACATCAGATCAGGTATATAAAATATGCTGTAGTTAACACAAAGGGATTTTGGAGATCAACACATTTTAATACCAAAATTCTTCCCCCCAAAATTATATGAATGTGGCATCTTTACTGTTAGAGCAGTTAATCTCCAAATTTATATATATTGCATGACATGAATATGGTATAAGGAATAAAAACATCATCCAATGATATTATGTGACATAAACATTTGTAATATTTT
>NW_027908625.1:0-233 GCF_054177405.1 Leptonychotes weddellii
GCTGCATATTATTCCATTGTATATATATACCACTTCTTCTTTATCCATTCATCTGTCGATGGACATCTTGGCTCTTTCCACAGTTTGGCTATTGTGGACATTGCTGCTATAAACATCGGGGTGCACGTACCCTTTCGGATCCCTACTTTTGTATCTTTGGGGTAAATACCCAGTAGTGCAATTGCTGGATCATATGGTAGCTCTATTTTCAACTTTTTGAGGAACCTCCATAC
>NW_027908626.1:0-233 GCF_054177405.1 Leptonychotes weddellii
TGGCACAGTGTTATCAAGCTTTTCAGGACCTCTACCCGTCTCCTGGATGAAGGGGGTGTCCTCATGTTCTCTTAATTTACCATTTTCTTGTTATCTGTGAGGTTGGGCATCTATTAATGTGTTTAAGAATCATTGTAGTTCCTTTCATGTGAACTTTCTGTTAATAGTCTTTGCCCATTTCTCTAATCGATTACAAGCTGTTTTTTTAAAATTGATTTGTAAGAGTATATTTT
>NW_027908627.1:0-233 GCF_054177405.1 Leptonychotes weddellii
TCTGTCTCTCATGAATAAATAAATAAAATCTTTAAAAAAAAAAAAAAGGTGTAACATAAGGGAGTGTCTTGATTTAGGCTGAGGTCATGATCGCAGAGTCATAAGATCAAGCCCCACATTGGGCTCCGCTCTGGGCGTGGAGCCTGCTTGAGATTCTCTCTCTCTCCCTCTCTCTCTCTCTGCCCCTCCGCCCACTTGTGCGTGTGCGCACACTCTAAAAAAAAAAAAAAAAA
>NW_027908628.1:0-1457 GCF_054177405.1 Leptonychotes weddellii
GTCTTCTTCAATTTCTTGCATGAGTGTTCTGTAGTTCCTAGAGTATAGATCCTTTACCTCTTTGGTTAGGTTTATTCCGAGGTATCTTATGGTTTTTGGTGCTATTGTAAATGGAATCGTTTCTCTAATTTCTCTTTCTACAGTTGCGTTGTTAGTGTATAAGAAAGCAACTGATTCTGTGCATTTGATTTTGTATCCTGCCACGTTACTGAATTGCTGTATGAGTTCTAGTAATTTGGGGGTGGAGTCTTTTGGGTTTTCCACATAAAGTATCATATCATCTGCGAAAAGAGAGAGTTTGACTTATTCTTTGCCAATTTGAGTACCTTTTAGGTCTTTTTGTTGTCTGATTGCTGTTGCTAGGACTTCTAGTACTATGTTGAATAATAGTGGCGAGAGTGGGCATCCTTGACGTGTTCCTGATCTTAAGGGAAAGGCTCTCAGCTTTTCCCCACTGAGGATGATATTCGCTGTGGGTTTTTCATAGATGGATTTTATGAACTTGAGGAATGTTCCCTCTATCCCTGTACTCTGAAGAGTTTTAATCAGGAAAGGATGCTGTATTTTGTCAAATGCTTTTTCTGCTTCAATTGAGAGGACCATATGGTTCTTCTCTCTCCTCTTATTAATGTGTTCTATCACGTGGATTGATTTGCAAATGTTGAACCACCCTTGCATCCCGGGGATAAATCCTATTTGGTTGTGGTAGATGATCCTTTTAATGTACTGTTGGATCGTATCAGCTAGGATATTGTTGAGGATTTTGGAATCCATATTCATCAGGGATATTGGTCTGAAATTCTCCTTTTTGATGGGGTCTTTGCCTGGTTTTGGGATTAAGGTAATGCTGGTCTCATAGAATGAGTCTGGAAGCTTTCCTTCTGTTTCTATGTTTTGAAACAGCTTCAGGAGAATAGGTGTTATTTCTTCTTTGAATGTTTGGTAGAATTCCCCAGGGAATCCATTGGGCCCTGGAGTTTTTTCTTTTTTAATCTTTTTAATTTTTTTTTAAAGATTTTATTTATTTATTTGACAGAGGGAGAGACAGCAAGAGAGGGAACACAAGGAGGGGGAGTGGGAGAGGGAGAAGCAGGCTTCCCGCCGAGCAGAGTCCGATGTGGGGCTCGATCCCAGGACCCTGGGATCATGACCTGAGCCGAAGGCAGATGCTTAACGACTGAGCCACCCAGGCGCCCCCAGGCCCTGGACTCTTGTTTTTTGGGAGGTTTTTGATCACTGCTTCAATCTCATTACTGGTTATTGGCCTATTCAGGTTGTCGGTTTCTTCCTGTTTCAGTCTTGGCAGTTTATAGGTTTCCAGGAAGGCATCTATTTCATCCAGATTGCTCAGTTTATTGGCATATAGTTGTTGATAATAATTTCTAATAATTGTTTCTATTTCCTTGGTGTTAGTCGTGATCTCTTCCCTTCATTCATAATTTTATTAATTTGGGTCC
>NW_027908629.1:0-233 GCF_054177405.1 Leptonychotes weddellii
AAGAACCAATCAGAGAAGAAATACTAAAGAAATTAAATTAAAAATATACTAGATGGAATAAACAGTAGACTAGAGAAAGGGGAAGAACAGATCAGTTACCTGGAGGACAGAGTAATAGAGAGCAATCAAGCTGAATGGGAGAAGGAAAAGTAATAATAAAAGTGAGAATAGGGGCACCTGAGTGGCTCAGTCGTTAGGCATCTGCCTTCGGCTCAGGTCATGATCCCAGGTCC
>NW_027908630.1:0-233 GCF_054177405.1 Leptonychotes weddellii
GAACGCTCTATGTGCCTTCCCCTGGCTTTGTTCAGGGGCTCAGCAGCACAGAACGCACAATTATCCAGGAGGACCTCCTGAGCCAGGTGGACGTCCGTTACGGTGTTCAAAATCAGCAGGTGGACCCACTGAAAACTGTCCACACGTGACATACAATCCATAAGCTGCCGCCACTTAATGCCTGGGACTTCATTACCACAAGGTATTCGAAATGGCGTAAGGAGAAGCTGAAC
>NW_027908631.1:0-233 GCF_054177405.1 Leptonychotes weddellii
AGCCATCACTGAGTTATGTGGCCACTCTCTGTTCACGTGCAGTGGGGTGGGGGAGGCAGGACTGGCAGCAAGAAGACACCAGCCTCCTAAGAGGCTTCAAACTTCAATAAATGGCACATTTAGAGTCTAAACACATGGTCAATATGAAATACAGTAAATACAGGATGTTCTCTCCATCACAAGTGCCTTTCGGGATCCGCGGCGAGAATGCTCTGCCTGTTGTCATCTAGCCT
>NW_027908632.1:0-233 GCF_054177405.1 Leptonychotes weddellii
TTAAGTCATGTATATTCTAAGGTGCAGGTGTGTGATGCTGAGCGTTGCCCTTCCAAGTTTATGACTTTCTTTATGATCAACTTTAAGTTCTACTGAAATTTCTTCAATTAACTATAATTTTAGAGAACTCAATTAACTATAATTTTAGAGAACTACCCCTGGGCCCCCTTGGATGTCTGTTAACTCTCCAGTGACTCACAAATTTCAGGTAGGGATAGAGGAAACATCCTACT
>NW_027908633.1:0-233 GCF_054177405.1 Leptonychotes weddellii
AATAAGCTCCTCTCATTCCTTCCATCTTCTTGGGCCACTTCTCACCGTTTGCCATTAGGGATTATAATCTACATGTAATTTGTTGGTTACTGGGTTTGGATTATACAAAATAACAAAGAATAATAGAAGGAAAAGTTCCACCACTTGATATTGTTCATGTTGCAAAAACCCATTCCTGCATTCTGTGTTTTTCAGTGAAGGGATAATAATGGTCAGGCCATGCAGTGGCACGT
>NW_027908634.1:0-233 GCF_054177405.1 Leptonychotes weddellii
TTCATTTGGATATACATCTAGGAGTGGAAATGCTGGGTCGTATGGTAATTCTATGTTTAACCTTTTGAGAAACTGCCAAACTGTTGTCTGTAGCAGCTATAGCATTTGGTATTCCCACTAGCAATGCACAGGATTCCAGTATTTCCATATCCTGCCTACACATGTTGTTTTCCAGTTTTTTTTATTTTAATTTAATTTTAAAAAATTTTTTTATTGTTATGTTAATTACCCTA
>NW_027908635.1:0-233 GCF_054177405.1 Leptonychotes weddellii
TCCCTGGACCTGTATCTACTCGGCGTCCCCGACAGGGCGAAGCTGGGAAGAGGCCGGCTCCCCGGGGAGGGAAGGCAGGCTTCTGGCGGCCCTGGGGACCTGGGGGGATTACTGCACACCAGAGGACAGGCTAGTCTACACTCAGATCGGGGTGCCGTGACACTGGACCCACCGGCCACACCCCGCTGCCCCCCACCTCCCTGGTGCCCCTCTCAGCCCCTCTGCGGGCTCCT
>NW_027908636.1:0-233 GCF_054177405.1 Leptonychotes weddellii
TGGGTGGCTCAGTCGTTAAGCGTCTGCCTTCGGTTCAGGTCATGATCCCAGGGTCCTGGGATCGAGCCCCGCATCCGGCTCCCTGCTCGGAGGGAAGCCTGCTTCTCCCTCTCCCACTCCCCCTGCTTGTGTTCCCTTTCTTGCTGTATCTCTCTCTGTCAAATAAATAAATAAAATCTTAAAAAAAAAAAAAAAAAAAGACATGTGGCTATGACCAAAAGAGGGGCAGGAAG
>NW_027908637.1:0-233 GCF_054177405.1 Leptonychotes weddellii
AATGAACATTAGAATTTGAAATCGAAACCTTAATACCATTCATATTAGCACCCAGAGAAATGCTTAGGTATAAACCTAACAAAATATTTATAAGATCTATATGAGGAAAACTACAAATTTCTGATGAACAAAATCAAAGAACTAAGTATAGAGAGAGATTTTCTATGTTCATGGATAGAAAAGCTCAACATCATCAAGACATCAGTTTTTCCTGTATTGCTCTGTAAGATTCA
>NW_027908638.1:0-233 GCF_054177405.1 Leptonychotes weddellii
ATGGTTTTCTTAAGCTTTTGGAAAAATGAAATTCTTTTTTTTTTTTTAAAGATTTTATTTATTTATTTGAGACAGAGAGAATGAGAGAGAGAGAGCACATGAGAGGGGGGAGGGTCAGAGGGAGAAGCAGGCTCCCTGCCGAGCAGGGAGCCCGATGCGGGACTCGATCCAGGGACTCCAGGATCATGACCTGAGCCGACAGCAGTCGCTTAACCAACTGAGCCACCCAGGCG
>NW_027908639.1:0-1457 GCF_054177405.1 Leptonychotes weddellii
GTTCATGTCTTCTGCCCATTTCTTGATTGGATTCTTTGTTCTTTGGGTGTTGAGTTTGATGAGTTCTTTATAGATTTTGGATACTAGCCCTTTATCTGATATGTCATTTGCAAATATCTTCTCCCATTCTGTCGGTTGTCTTTTGGTTTTGTTGACTGTTTCTTTTGCTGTGCAAAAGCTTTTTATCTTGATGAAGTCCAAATAGTTCATTTTTGTCTTTGTTCCCCCTTGCCTTTGGTGAGGTGTCTAGAAAGAAGTAGCTGTGGCTGAGGTTGAAGAGGTTGTTGCCTGTGTTCTGCTCAAGGATTTTGATGGCTTCCTAACTCACACTGAGGTCCTTCATCCATTTTGAGTCTATTTTTGTGTGTGGTGTAAGGAAATGGTCCAGTTTCACTCTTCTGCATGTGGCTGTCCAATTTTCCCAACACCATTTGTTGAAGAGACTGTCTTTTTTCCATTGGACATTCTTTCCTGCTTTGTCGAAATTGAGTCGACCATAGAGTTGAGGGTCCATTTCTGAACTCTCTATTCTGTTCCATTGATCTGTGTGTCTGTTTTATGCCAGTACCATACTGTCCTGATGATGACAGCTTTGTAATAGAACTTGAAGTCTGGAATTGTGATGCCACCAGCTTTGCTTTTCTTTTTCAACATTCCTCTGGCTATTACTCTGGTTCCATACAAATTTTAGGATGATTTGTTCCATTTCTTTGAAAAAAGTGGATGGTATTTTGATAGCGATTGCATTAAATGTGTAGATTGCTCTAGGTAGCATTGACATCTTCACAATATTTGTTCTTCTAATTCATGAGCATGGACTTTTATCCATTTCTGTCTTCCTCAATTTCTTTCATGAGTATTTTATAGTTTTCTGAGTGCAGGTTCTTTGCCTCTTTGGTTAGATTTATTCCCTAGTATCTTATGGTTTTGGGTGCAATTGTAAAAGGGATAGACTCCTTAATTTCTCTTTCTTCTGTCTAGGTGGTGGTGTATAGGAATGCTACTGATTTCTGTGCATTGATTTTATATCCTGTCAATTTCCTGAAATCCTGTATGAGTTCTAGCAGTTTTGGGGTGGAGTCTTTTGGGGTTTTCACATAAAGTATCATATCTTCTGCAAAGAGTGAGAGTTTGACTTCTTCTTTGCCGATTTGGATGGCTTTTATTTCTTTTTGTTGTCTGATTGCTGTGGCTAGGCCTTCTAATACTGTGTTGAATAGCAGTGGTGATAGTGGACATCCCTGCCATGTTCCCGACCTTAGGGGGAAAGCTGTCAGTTTTTCCCCATTGAGAATGATATTGGCTTGGGTTTTTCATAGATGGCTTTTATGATATTGAGGTATGTACCCTCGATGCCTATACTCTGAAGAGTTTTGATCAAGAAAGGATGCTGTACTTTGTCAAATGCTTTTTCTGCATCTATTGAGAGGATCTATATGGTTCTTGTTCTTTCTTTT
>NW_027908640.1:0-233 GCF_054177405.1 Leptonychotes weddellii
GCGCCTGGGTGGCTCAGTCGGTTAAGCGTCTGCCTTCGGCTCAGGTCATGATCCCAGGGTCCTGGGATCGAGCCCCGCGTCAGGCTCCCTGCTCAGTGGAGAGTCTGCTTCTCCCTCTCCCTCTGCCTGCCTCTCTGCCTACTTGTGCTCTCTATCTCTGTCAAATAAATAAATAAAAATCTTTAAAAAAAAAAAAAAAGAAAAAGAAAATAACTATACATGGGTGTGGAAAT
>NW_027908641.1:0-233 GCF_054177405.1 Leptonychotes weddellii
CTTTTCTATGGGAGTTCAATACTTGAGTAAGAACCAAGGCACTGGCAGATTCATGTCAGATGAGGGCCTCTTTGCTGGTTTGCACATGGCTTCTTCTCATAGTTCACATGGTGGAGAGCAAAGAGAAGAAGAAATTTTTATCTGTTCTTTTTAGGACACTGATCTCATCATGGGGGCTTCACCCTCATTACCTAATTACCTCCCAAAGGCCCCATCTCCAAATACTGTAACAA
>NW_027908642.1:0-233 GCF_054177405.1 Leptonychotes weddellii
GGGAATATCTTAGACATGGCGGTTCTAAAGAGCGTGACAGCTCATCACCCTCAGCCCCCCGTCAGGGCACCCACTCTCTTCTTGGGGTGCCCAGAGTACCTGCTGAATGGGGAAGGATGTGGAGAAGGCTCCAGTTGGTCAGCTCAGGAAAACTGCTCATTCCGCCCTCACGTTATTGCTGGTCTGAACTTCCAGGAGGTGGCTCTGTCGTCCTGGACTGGCATGGGGATCAA
>NW_027908643.1:0-233 GCF_054177405.1 Leptonychotes weddellii
TATATTTATTTTAAAAAGTTGAAACAATGTAGTTCAAATGTGTAACTAATATAGCCCTTAATCTATTTCACAGTGATGGGAAGATAATTTAAATAGATAAGACATGAGAAAATAGCCTTATGTCCATTAGCAAAATGACTTTCTTGTTATTACTATCACTTATAATTCAAAGAGTTCCATAGAAAACACCTGTGTGTGTCACTACAAATATGTATTTTGTTCTATTCAATTAT
>NW_027908644.1:0-233 GCF_054177405.1 Leptonychotes weddellii
CCTGGGTGGCTCAGTTGGTTGGGCGGCTGCCTTCGGCTCAGGTCATGATCCCAGGGTCCTGGGATCGAGCCCCATGTCGGGCTCCCTGCTCGATGGAGAGTCTGCTTCTCCCTCTCCCTCTGCCTGCCTCTCTGCCTACTTGTGCTCTCTCTCTATGTCTCTGTCAAATAAATAAATAAAATCTTTAAAAAAAAAAAAAGGAAAAAAGAAAAGCATACTGAAAGTGAAAAGCG
>NW_027908645.1:0-233 GCF_054177405.1 Leptonychotes weddellii
AAGAGCAATACTTACTTACGTTGACTATAATCATAACCAGATTACATCATATTAACTGGAGCACCACCGTATCTGTTCGTAAGTAGCTTTGCAGATGCTGTTCCCTCTGTGAACTACTTTCTTCTTTGTGCAGGAAAAGCCTACTTATCAGTAGTGTGTTGAAGGCTAACCTGGCTTCCCCTGGAAAGAAGGGACTTCCTTCTGTGCCTCCGTCATTCTCCAGGTCACCAGGT
>NW_027908646.1:0-233 GCF_054177405.1 Leptonychotes weddellii
TTATTTTTTTAAGATTTTATTTATTTATTTGACAGAGAGAGACACAGCGAGAGAGGGAACACAAGCAGGGGGAGTGGGAGAGGGAGAAGCAGGCATCCTGCTGAGCAGGTAGCCCGATGTGGGGCTCGATCCCAGGACCCTGGGATCATGACCTGAGCCGAAGGCAGACGCTTAACCGACTGAGCCACCCAGGTGCCCCGCAACAAAGAATTTAAAAAAATGTTTTCCTTGTG
>NW_027908647.1:0-233 GCF_054177405.1 Leptonychotes weddellii
GCAATATCTTTAGATTTGGGTGAATTCCTCTCTTCTTTTTTTTTTTTTTTTTAAGATTTTATTTATTTGACAGAGAGAGACACAGCGAGAGAGGGAACACAAGCAGGGGGAGTGGCAGAGGGAGAAGCAGGCTTCCCGCGGAGCAGGGAGCCTGATGTGGGGCTCGATCCCAGGACCCTGGGATCATGACCTGAGCCGAAGGCAGCCGCTTAACTGACTGAGCCACCCAGGCG
>NW_027908648.1:0-233 GCF_054177405.1 Leptonychotes weddellii
GAAATCCCAGTGGTTTTTTTCTTTCAAACCAGTGTACACACAGCATCAAACTTAATTATCTCCCAGGCATGATGGAGGGGAATTTTGGGGAAGAGTCCCTCCGATTGTGTGTTACTCTGATTTTTTATAACGACCGCTTCTCAGCGTTACCTTCCCTGTTGCTGACAAGTATCAATTAAAGGACACACAAAAAAATGTCTATTTTAAGGTTTGGGAGCTACTGTTTGCCTGAC
>NW_027908649.1:0-233 GCF_054177405.1 Leptonychotes weddellii
TGTTTCACTTGGTTTTGAAGACTTTCGCACCTTGACATTGTCTGGACCCCATGATACTCCATATGTAGCAGTGAGGTGAAAAGAACACACCGTGGGGCTGATTTTCCACCTTCAGGCTCCCCTTGGACAAACGGGGAAGTGCTCAGCCCTCCCAAGTCCACACGGCTGGATTCCACGGCCGCTCCCAGGTCCCCCCAGGACCCAGTCCGCCTTTCTCCTTTGGTCCTCAGCCC
>NW_027908650.1:0-1457 GCF_054177405.1 Leptonychotes weddellii
TCACAATATTTGTTCTTCCAATCCATGAGCATGGAACGTTTTTCCATTTCTGATGCGGGACTTGATCCCAGGACCCTGGGATCATGATCTGAGCCGAAGGCAGATGCTTAACCAACTGAGCCACCCAGGAGTCCCAACATCTCGTTTTAATTTGCATTTCCCTGAAGACATATGTATGGAGCATGTTTTCATATGCTTATTTTTTGCCACCTGTATATTTTCTTTGGTGAGGTGTCTGTTCAGGTGCTTGGCTCATTTCTTTTTTCTTCTTCTTCTTCCTTTCTCTCTCTCTTTTTTTAAACTGGGCTATTTTAATGCTTGTTACAATAGGATAAATAGTTCTCTTGATGACTGTAGATACGTTAGGCTGTTTAGTGGTATTCAGAACCACCACGGTAATGGTGGTTTTCCTGATTCGTGTGTAGTCCTCAGTAATTATAGGAGTTATTTGTCTGAAACTACTGTCAAAGCAGCAAGACTGCATTTAAACATCCATTGTTTTCAAGATTGTTGGTAACCTGGGCATATTTTCCCCAAATAACCTTGCCTTCTTGTGTCACAAAGCCCAACTCACTCACATTCACCTCAGTGACAGTATCTTTGGTAGTAACACCCGAAGTTGTATATAGTTGGGATGAGGGACTCTTTTTTATACCAACTATTGGCAGGCAAAAGGTGGCTTTCAATTCAGGCTGTTACATGGGCCTTTTTGACTTGTAAGCCCATTGGCCTAATGAATCTCTCATATTTGGATGTTTTTTGAGTTAAGCCATCTCCAACAAAGCAGACATTCATAATCATCTTCTTCCATGCTTTCTTCTTTCTCTTCCCTGTTCTAATTACTTGTAATATTTCTGTTTCTCCCTGGGCTCAAACTTTGGGCAATGGGACTTCTCATTTTCCCGCTTTTTCTTTTCGTTTTTGTTTAATCTTATTGGAAAGTACTTTAGCTCTGGTCTGTTCCTCCCTGTCCAGTTGATATGCAGGTGCTGCTCCTTGTGGAGACTTTTCATCTTTCTTTTGTTTGGTGTTTGTCTTTTCATGCATCTTGAGTCTTTTTTGTTTGTATTTTCCCAGCATGGTGATGTTTATGGTAGAGCTTAGTTTTCATTTTTTTTTTGCCTTCTTTGAGCCTCTCAACCTTCCTTCTTTCTCTTTTTCTCATGGTAATCCATACAATAGCCATAGCGCTTCTAGGGAAACTCAAAATAATTATTTTGTGGCATGGCGACTGCCACGAGGCCACTGGATGCAGTTACTGGGAAGCAAAGAGGCTCTCCATTTTCAGGTCTTACAGACCCCCACAAGCTTCCTGCACACAACCCGCAATGGACAGACAGTTCTAAAACCTGGCCCATTTCTTAATCAGGTTATTTGTTTTCTTATTGTTGAGTATTAAGAATTTTTTTTATGTTTTGTTTAACAGTCCTTATTAGATGTGAATGTTCCATGTGAGC
>NW_027908651.1:0-233 GCF_054177405.1 Leptonychotes weddellii
TCCTCCAAGTGCTATCTGGTTTCCCTTGTGATTATTTTGACCCACTGGTTCCATAGGAGTGTGGTGTTTAGTTCCCATATTTGTGAATTTCCAAACTCCCTTCCAAATTAGAACGAATTTCCGATTTCATTCCATTGTGGTCGGAGAACATATTTTGTACAATTTCAATCTTTTTAAATGTACTGAGATTTGTTTTATGTGGTCTGTTAACATGCAGTCTGTCCTCGATCCCA
>NW_027908652.1:0-233 GCF_054177405.1 Leptonychotes weddellii
TTTAGGTCCTGGGATGTGTGTGTGTGTGTGTATGTGTGTGTGTGTGTGTGTGTGTGTATGGTCAGAGGATAGCACTGATGCTCCTTATATTTCAAACCTGGGCTGGGAGGCTTCATCTGAATAAAGTGCCTTAGTACAGCTTTCTCAAATTGTCATAAATGCCTTTGAGTGTAAATGACTGAGTCAGCTATCTCTCTCAAGTCAACTCTGCCACTGAGACTATGGTGGATGAC
>NW_027908653.1:0-233 GCF_054177405.1 Leptonychotes weddellii
TAAATAAATAAAATCTTAAAAAAAAAAAAAAGCTGAACAAAATGCATCGTTCAGCAATTCTACTCCTAAGTATATACTGAACAGAAATGCATGCGCATAGTCACTTAAAAACATGTACAAGAATGTTTATCACAGGGCGCCTGGGTGGCTCAGTTGGTTAAGCGACTGCCTTCGGCTCAGGTCATGATCCTGGAGTCCCGGGATCGAGTCCCGCATCGGGCTCCCTGCTCGGC
>NW_027908654.1:0-233 GCF_054177405.1 Leptonychotes weddellii
CCTACCTCCACACATCCATTGTCTTGTATTTCTGAATATTTTTTATTGTATATTTGTATTTTTATTAATTAAACTAAAATATTCCTTATTTGAGTACATACATATATGAGACGTATAAATGTGCTACAGCATCTAAGAGAGATGGTTAAGGTAAAGTCAAGCTCAGCTGTCATTGACTATTTTGCCCTTAAAATACTCTTTTTTTTTGTATGTATCATTTTATAGACGGAATT
>NW_027908655.1:0-233 GCF_054177405.1 Leptonychotes weddellii
TAAGAATGAAGCTCAGTGGCCAAACTTCTCCAACGTCACTGTTAAACCTGTGGATCTGGTACTTACTGTAACTCTAACTCAGCCTCCAGAGCGCACCGAGGAGGCTCAGGCTTCTCCAATCCAGCAGGAGGCCCCAGCTCAGCCTGTAGAGCTCCCCGAGGAGGCTGGGCCCACCCCAGTCCAGCTGGAGGTGCCGGCTCGGCCAGCAGAGCATCCCGAGGAGGCTGGGCCCA
>NW_027908656.1:0-233 GCF_054177405.1 Leptonychotes weddellii
AAACACAGAGCCACCCCCAGAAGCTGGGCTGTGCGGTAAAGAGATGCCAGGATTTGCATTTAGGACAAGTTCCTAGGTGGCACTGATGTCACCAGGCCTGGTACCCAGCTTTGAGAACCACTGGTCTAGACCACCTCCAGGTGCCCTTCCATGGGGGACCACCCAGCCCTCTCCTGGCCTCGCTTCCCAAACACAGGGGGAAATGGTTGGGATGAAGGTGGGTAGGCCAGCGC
>NW_027908657.1:0-233 GCF_054177405.1 Leptonychotes weddellii
GGAGAAGCAGGCTCCCCGCCGAGCAGGGAGCCCGATGCGGGACTTGATCCCGGGACTCCAGGATCATGACCTGAGCCGAAGGCAGTCGCCCAACCAACTGAGCCACCCAGGCGCCCCTCATTGAGGTTTTAATTTGGATTTCCCTGATGCCGAGCAATGTTGAGCACTTTTTCATGTGTCTGTTGGCCATTTGGATGTCTTCTTTGGAAAAATGTCTGTTCATGTCTTCTGTC
>NW_027908658.1:0-233 GCF_054177405.1 Leptonychotes weddellii
GGCACACAGCCCCTCCTTTGCCCAGCGGCGGAGACTGTCCCCTGCGCCGCCTGCTCCCCACCCAGCCCTGCAGACCCACTCCCAGAGGCGGCAGTTGCCTTGTCGGCCTCTGGCTCCCCCGGTGGACAGGGAAGGCCAGCTCCCAGGGCACCGGCCGTTCCGGGCTCTTCCTCGCCGGGGTGGGGGTGGGGGTGGGGGTGGGGGTCCCCGCGCCAGCTCCGGTGGGTGGGGGG
>NW_027908659.1:0-233 GCF_054177405.1 Leptonychotes weddellii
CTCTCCCACTCCCCCTGCTTGTGTTCCCTCTCTTCTGTGTCTCTCTCTGTCAAGTAAATAAATAAAATCTTTAAAAGAAAAATAAAGTGAGCACTCTGAAAGGAACAGTCTGTATGCCATCAAGCGACACACTATTGGATCATCTTGTGTTTGTATTTTAGGTTCCAGGCACATCCAATCCTGGGAATATTTATGTATGCACATGCTGGTAGATTATACTTTTAAGACTAGAT
>NW_027908660.1:0-1457 GCF_054177405.1 Leptonychotes weddellii
ACCTTCGGCCCAGGTCATGATCCCAGGGTCCTGGGATTGAGCCCCACATCGGGCTCCCTGCTCCGCGGGAAGCCTGCTTCTCCCTCTCCCACTCCCCCTGCTTGTGTTCCCTCTCTCGCTGTGTCTCTCTGTCAAATAAATAAAATCATTAAAAAAATAAAAATAATTTAAAAAAATCTATTCTTCACAGGGGACGTTGGCCTGTAGTTAGCTTTCTTTTTTTTATAATATCTTTGTTTCTGGTATCAGAATAAGTTGGTCTCATAAAATCATTTCAGAAGTGTTCCTTTCTTCTGTATTTGATGAAAAAGTTTATTTAATATTATATTAAATTGCTCTTAAATATTTGAGAAAGTTTACATGAAGCTATTTGGAGCTTGAATTTCCTTTATAGCAATGTTTAAAGAAGGAATTCAATTTCCTTAACACATATAAGATTGTTAATGTTTTAATTTCTTGTGATGATTTAGTCTTTCTAGGAATTTTATCTTTCTAGGAATCTGTTCATTTCACCAGAATTTTGGAATTTAATGGAATAAAGTTTTCCACAATATTTCCTTTTTATCCTTTTAATATCTGTAGAATCTGTAGCAGTTCCCCTCTTTCATTCCTGACATCAATAATTTGTGTCTTATCTTCTTTTTTTTTCCTGCTAAACCTGGAAGTTTATCAACTGCACTGAGCCTTTCAATGAGCTTTGTTTATACTGTATTTCTTTATTCCTTGGCTTTTTTCTGTGCATTGGTTTCTGCTTGTCTTTATTTTTTTCTTAATTTTATTCATTTTGGGGTTAATTCGCTTCACTTTTTCCACTTTCCTAAGATGACAACTTACACCCTTGATTTTTATACCTTTATTCTTTTTTAATGTGAACATTCAAAGTTATAACTTTTCCTGCAGTCACTTCTTTAGTTGCATCATAGATATTTTGATATGTTGTGTTTTAATTTTCATTCAATTCAACATTTTTCTCATTTCTTTTATGGTTTTTTTCTTTGACATATTGGTTAATTAGAAGTATGTTTTAAATTTTTAAATATTTAGAGATTTTCAAGATATCTTTTTGTTTATTTCTAATGTAATTATATTTTGGTCAGAGAGCATACTCTCTTTAATTTCAGTCTTAAAATTTATTGAATCTTGTTTTATGGCTTACCATCTGGTCTATTGTGGTGAATGTTACATGAGAAATTGAAAACAATGGGCATTCTGCTGTTTTCAGTGTGATGTTCTATAAATATCTATTAGGTCAAATTGGCTGTAGAACAGAATAAGAGATTGGATAAGTCATAGTTATTCTACTATGGCCAGAAGCAAAATCTCCTTCATTTACATTTGACTGTACATGCTATAATTAAGCCAGATTGGAACAGGTCCTCAAAGCCAGCTTGAATCAAATGTAACACTAATCCAATTTTAGAGATTGTTACTGATCCAATGCTTTCAGCTCATTTCTT
>NW_027908661.1:0-233 GCF_054177405.1 Leptonychotes weddellii
GTAAGTATTTCTTTTTCAGTTTTGCATGTCTTTGCTGATTTACCATTCATTGCTATTTTTTTTTTTAGTTTTGTTATGTTAGTCACCATACAATACACCATTAGTTTTTGATGTGGCGAGCCATGATCCATTGTTTTCGTATAACACCCAGTGCTCCATGCAGTACGTGCCCTCCTTAATACCCATCACCGGGCTAACCAACCCCCCTCTCCCCTCTAAAACCCTGTTTGTTT
>NW_027908662.1:0-233 GCF_054177405.1 Leptonychotes weddellii
TACACAATACAGTACTATTGTTTTAAAAGATTATTTATTTATTTATTTATTTATTTGATACACAGAGAGAGTGAGAGAGAGAGAGCACAAGCAGGGGTAGCTACAGGCAGAGGGAGAGGGAGAAGCAGGCTCTCCGCCGAGCAAGGAGGCCAATCTGGGGCTCCATCCCAGGACCCTGTGATCATGACCTGAGCTGAAGAAAGACGCTTAACCTACTGAGCTACACCGGTGCC
>NW_027908663.1:0-233 GCF_054177405.1 Leptonychotes weddellii
TTTTCTCTTATATAAATGCTCAGCAGACACTCAGAGGTCAGGTGGACCCAGGCAGTTGTCACTATGCAGGACACTCTGTGAACCTGTTTGAACACACAGCACCCACATCCAGGAGCACCCCTAACCCCAGGAACTGAAAAAGGAGCCGCCCTTTGCAGCATGCCCACCAGGGGGCAGTGTTGCGGCGCGGAGAAGGGAGGTCACAGTCCCACACAGCAACTGGGGGAGGACAG
>NW_027908664.1:0-233 GCF_054177405.1 Leptonychotes weddellii
TTACCTGAAGGACAGAGCCCAAGGTCCTACTCTCACCTTAAGGAGTCTTCACAAAGGCCCCAGTTCATCCTACCAGCCTTAAAGCCCACACCCAGGTGCCTTTGACCCGACCTGGGATTGTTCTGGACTGTGGTGCTCTGGTGTCTTTTCATGCCTTCGCCATTCTTTCTGCAAGATTCTGCTCAAATGTCATCTCCTCAATGAAGCTTTTGTTCTACATTTCTATGTAGACA
>NW_027908665.1:0-233 GCF_054177405.1 Leptonychotes weddellii
AGCTCTGATTTTAGTGTTTTTGCCTCCTTTCCGGCTTTCAGTTTCTCCCTCCATGCAAAAGGAATAAGAAGCCTTGCCTCGGCTGTCTTGGGGATGGTCGGAGCACCCAGAGAGAGAGAAGGGTGTGAAGGCATCACAGACGGGAGTGTAATGCAGCATTCCCATCAGCTGTGGCCTTTGCCCTGGACGATCTCACCGGCATGGCTGACCACCCTCCCCGATCACTCCCACCC
>NW_027908666.1:0-233 GCF_054177405.1 Leptonychotes weddellii
TTGGCTGTGGAGTAGTTTAATTTGAATTAATCATTAGACTCTCTTCAGAGTTAGAAATGAGGTGGTATTTAAAGCAAGTTACATTGTTAGTATAATCTGACACCTTAAAGTTTAGCCTGAGGTGCAGTCAGTTGTATGTATACTTGATAATCTGTACTTTTTTTTGCCCCCAAATCTTTAATGACTAGGATGATTTCCAATATCAATGTTCAGTAATTTGAGGGTGGGAGAAG
>NW_027908667.1:0-233 GCF_054177405.1 Leptonychotes weddellii
TGATCAAGCACTATATGTATCAGACATGATACCAAAGATGAAAAAAAAACAAACCAAAACCTGAATAAAGCATTGTGCCTGCCTTCAGAGAGCTTCCCCCTAAGGAAAAGACAAGCAAAATGCTGCTTTTCATGATGGTTGCAGTGATCTGTGACAGGGCCAAGGGCTCCTAGCAGCAAGGATCTTTGACCCCGGGGGTGGGGAGAGTCAGGGAAGCTCGTTGGAGGACATGA
>NW_027908668.1:0-233 GCF_054177405.1 Leptonychotes weddellii
CCTGCGTGCTGGCTGCTCCTTGGCAAACACCACAGAGGGCTCTGGGGACAGAGAGGGATGCACATGATCAAAGACAGCATGTACGTTAGGAATCTAACACTGGGGGAAGAAAGACCAAAGAGGGAGGCAGGGGACCTAAAACTTCTCAGGCTCTGCATCCGCTGTGTGGTCCGGAAACCCCGACTGGCTTCTTGACAATGAGTAACACAATCTATGGACCCATGTGATCAACA
>NW_027908669.1:0-233 GCF_054177405.1 Leptonychotes weddellii
CTTACAAACTGTCAAATTTTGTCCAATATAATATTAACGTCCAACATTATTGAAGGCATGCTATGTGCTAGTCATTTTTCTCAGTACTTTATATGCATTACTACATGCAGTTTTCACAACATCTGGTTTATGAGCTGTGTGGATTGAGTCACATCTCTTGACTTCTCGATGATCAGTCATTGTCCTTTGTGAAATGTGGGTAGCACCACCACCCTGGCAGGGTGGATCCATGG
>NW_027908670.1:0-233 GCF_054177405.1 Leptonychotes weddellii
AACTTGAGCACAGGCTACTCAGCTGTTAATTTCGGGAAGTTTTAAAATGAGAAATCATGGAACCTCAGAAATGGAAAGACCTTGAGAAGTTTCTTTTGTCCAGGTCTTCATTTCGGAGATGAGGGGACTGCAAGCAGTGGATTATGTGAGGGGCTCAGAGTTACACATCTAGTTGGGGCCAGCCTGGCAGCCAGAATCCAAGTCTTAGGATACTGATCCCATGGTCTTTCTGG
>NW_027908671.1:0-1456 GCF_054177405.1 Leptonychotes weddellii
GGGGGGGGGTCCCTCCCTTGTAATTGTCTCTGGTTCTGCCCACGTGACTTCCGCTGCCCGAGCCTCCTTCTCTGTTTGGCTCTTAGACTCTCCAAACAAGATGTAAAGGCAGAACATATGCAGAAGGCATAATTAGAACACTCGGATTTGTTTAACTTCATCCCTGCAATTTCTCAAGTGTTCTTGCAATTAAAAGAATACTATTGTATAATAAGACGTGCTTTGGGGAAAGTGATCTAACTACTACGAACAGGAACAGAAGGCAGTTTTAACCCAGCTTTCCGTGTGTGTCTGTGTGTGCGCATGAGTGTAGTGTGGTGTCTCTGTATATGTATTAACCATGTCTTTTATTTTGGGGGGTTCTGATGCTCTGACGATCTTGACCTTGCTGCCCTGTAAGGACTGCCCCTCCTAGAGATAGCAAACCACTCGCCTTGGAGCCTTGGAGTGCTCTTTTTTTTCCCTCTTTTTTTTTTTAATAAAGATTTTATTTATTTGTTTATCTGACGGAGAGAGAGAGCGCACATAAGCAGGGGGAGCGGCAGGCAGAGGGAGAGGGAGAAGCAGGCTTCCGGCTGAGCAGGGAGCCCGAAGTGGGACTCAATCCCAGGACCCTGGGACCACGACCTGAGCGGAAGGCAGACGCTTAAGGCAGATGCTTAACCAACTGAGCCATCCAGGCACCACTTCCTGGCCACTATTTTCCTGCCTTCATCACTCCCACACCAGATACCAGGCAGCTCGGGACAAATCCTGTGCCTAGAGCCCGCTGAAATCATTCAAACTAGCCAATCCTAAGCCTTCTTGCCCTGCCTCACCAGCTTCCCCCGCCCGGAACTACAGGAACGCCTCTTGCTCACAGACTCCCCACCTCTCCCCCTGCCTCCTGGTAGACCCCGGTGCTTCTTCACTTGGCCCTGTGTGTTTCTATAAGTCTAGAAGCATAATAAACTCCCTCTGTAACTGTCACTTCTATGTCTACATGTCTTACCCTTCAGGTAGAAAACAAATCCTGGCTACCTGATTAAAACTGGTTTAATACATATTATATGTAATAATACGTCTGTGCGTGTCCCATTTTGTGGGCGCAGCGCACATAGCGAGGACACGCAGATTCCGGGGTCCCGGGTGTGTTTAGACAACATGGAACTTTGCATCACAAAAGTTCCCGCGATGTCAGAGGTGCCATGAATCCTAATGACAGCTTTGGTCCGGTATCCAGGAAACCTCAGCTTGCCACTGAGTCACTGGCCCCTCGCTGGGAGAGCCGGTCGGTGGCTTTATTGCAGCCACCGGTGGAAGGGAACGAAATTACCTCCAGCATGACCCATGTTGTGCCACAGCTAATGACCCAGTTAACCTCCGGATCATTTTCTGCCTCTCGGTGTCCTGGGAACGGGTGGTGTTTACTCCGCTTGGGACAAACCTTTATGACTGTGCATTGGTGTGCCCGGGG
>NW_027908672.1:0-233 GCF_054177405.1 Leptonychotes weddellii
TGCAGACCGTGAGCAGAGAGCTTCCTCGGGGCCCCTCTTGCCCACCGCAAGCAGGATCCCAGGATGGGCACGCCACTCCCGGGCTGTAACTGCGGCCAGAGCTGTGTTCAGGGGGGACAGTGGTGGTGCCCCACCGGGAGCCCACCTGTCCCTGTACGCAATCAGGGCCCATGGGCAGCACCCTGAGCTGCAGGTAGGCCCCTGGGGGTCAAGTGGTCAAGTCCCAACGTCAC
>NW_027908673.1:0-233 GCF_054177405.1 Leptonychotes weddellii
CTGACTCTCATCTGCTGGCAGCTGAGGGGGGCCGGTGGGGGCAGGCTTGCAACCCTCTAGCCGAACCAGCGCAGGAGCCCCTTCCCCTGCCTCACCATCTCTCTGTGGCCCTCCAGAGAAGAGCAAGTGAGGGGCAGGGGGAAGACTGGTCACCTAGCACAGAGAGGTCATTCAACCTCACCAGGGGCACAGAGCCCCCGAGGGGCAGAGCCATTCCTCCAGCTCTGGGGGCT
>NW_027908674.1:0-233 GCF_054177405.1 Leptonychotes weddellii
AATTGGATTCTAAGTATCTTAACGGTGGGAGGTATTGACTTTTAATTCTTTTGGTTTCCCACAGTTCCTTTGAATACATGTGATATTTTTAAAAGTTCTCAAGAAAGGTGGGTGGCAATTAGTTTAAATTACAGCTTTTCATCTGATAAGGGTGTATTATCAGAATATTTTTAAAGGCCTACTTTTCAGGCATCCAGTTTCTTCTGGTTGTACTAGATGCTTAGCCAAGGAAA
>NW_027908675.1:0-233 GCF_054177405.1 Leptonychotes weddellii
ACTTTGTCCATACCAATTCAGGGAATGTGGCTCCGCCTATAAACTAACAGGGTCTACTTCATCTGCACAGAATCTAACTCATCAAACGGAGCCTGGCCTGAATTCTAGGACGAGGGAAAGGAAACACTGAAGAAAATAATGTGACTATCAAAAATTTACATGATGTACCAATGGGCAGTCTCGATGACAGCTTCGTGGCGTTTAAAAGAACTGCAGAGGCGCCTGGGCGGCTC
>NW_027908676.1:0-233 GCF_054177405.1 Leptonychotes weddellii
CCGTGGACCTCTCTGCTCCGCACTCTCCTCCCTCCTGTTCATCACAAACAGGCAGGAGCCAGCCTGGGTCCATCCAGCCAACTCCTAGTGGGCCTACAATCCTAGCGCTGACCCAGAAAACCTTCCTCCAGCCCCTCAAATGGCACGGAGCGACTTCCCCTCTCTGTTCTGCTCACCATGTACTTGTTGACACCCACACGCCTTGATGGGAACCTGGGTCCCTGGACACCGGG
>NW_027908677.1:0-233 GCF_054177405.1 Leptonychotes weddellii
AACACTGCTATGGTCAGAATGTTTGCATCCCCCTCCTTCATATGTTGAAACCTAACTGGTAGGATGATGGTGTTCGAAGGAGGGGGGGCCTTTGGGAAGTAATTAGGTCATGAGTGCTCTAGAAAGAGCCCTCACCCCCTTCCACCATGTGAGAATACAACGCGAAATTCACAATCTGGAAGAGGGATCTCACTCTAACGTGAACGTGCTGGCCCTCTGACCTTGGATTTCTA
>NW_027908678.1:0-233 GCF_054177405.1 Leptonychotes weddellii
ATTAATTCCAAATAACCTCTAGTTCATGTTGCTGTATTTAAATGACCTCATAAAAGATGAATTTAAATCAAGTAGATTAAACATTTCTAGCCACATGCTATATATAGAAAAAATATACTTAAAGTAAAATCTCATAGAAAAGTTGAAAATAAGAGATGGAAAGATGCATATCATGCCATTATTATTCAAAATAAAGTTGTCAAAATGGTGGCAGAGTCAGACAAAATGGACAG
>NW_027908679.1:0-233 GCF_054177405.1 Leptonychotes weddellii
GGAGGCTCTGGCTACGGAGGCTGCGGTTACGGAAGCTGCGGTTACGGAAGCTGCGGTTACGGAGGCCAGGGCTGTGGCTATGGCTCCAGCTATGGCTGTGGCTTCCGCAAACTGGGCTGTGGCTACGGATACGGCTCTGGCTGTGGCTACGGATACGGCTCTGGCTGTGGCTACGGATACGGCTCCCGCTCTCTCTGTGGCTCTGGATGCGGCTCTGGCTTTGGCTGCTACTA
>NW_027908680.1:0-233 GCF_054177405.1 Leptonychotes weddellii
TTGCCCTTTTAAGAAACGTGAAAATAGGGCGCCTGGGTGGCTCAGTTGGTTAAGCGACTGCCTTCGGCTCAGGTCATGATCCTGGAGTCCCTGGATCGAGACCCTCATCGGGCTCCCTGCTCAGCAGGGAGTCTGCTTCTCCCTCTGACCCTCCCCCCTCTCATGCTCTCTCTGTCTCATTCTCTCTCTCTCTCAAATAAATAAATGAAATCTTTAAAAAAAAAAAAAAGAAA
>NW_027908681.1:0-233 GCF_054177405.1 Leptonychotes weddellii
CTGCTCTAACAATCGCCGTGGTCAGAGACGGTGTGGAATCCTGATGATGCGTAAATTCAGCGCTACCAGCGGTGCAGGTGAGACCCTGACACAGGTGTGAACTCCCCATGGTGGGAAGACTTGTGCCCGAGGGCTGGTGCCTCCCACCCCAGGAGCACACCTCTGGAGCCCAGTCCATCTCAGACGCGGCTGTCATTCACGGAGGTGGTGTCATGGAGGAAACTCTGCTCAAT
>NW_027908682.1:0-1456 GCF_054177405.1 Leptonychotes weddellii
CACAGCTCATGTTTATGCTGCTAACTCATCTCCATACCATGCCCCCCAAACCAACTCAAGAATGAGACAGTGGCAGGGGCGGAGCAAGATGGCGGAGGAGTAGGAGACCTGGATTTCGTCTGGTCTGGTCTCAGGTGTTCAGCTGGATAGGGATCAAACCATTCTGAACACCTACAAACTCAACAGGAGATCGAAGAAAAGAATAGCAACAACTATCTGAACAGAAAAGCGACCACTTTCTGGAAGGTAGGACGTGCGGAGAAGTGAATCCGAGGCGATATTCGGGAGGATAGACGGTGGGGGAGGGGCCTCCGTCGGCCGTTTCTGGCAAGTGATAGAGCCGCGGAGCACAAAATCGGAACTTTTAAGTCTGCTCCGCTGAGGGACGTCGCTCCAGTGGCTAAGCAGGGGATGGAACCCTCCGGGACAGTGTGGTCTCAGGACCCTTGGGGTCACCGAAAGACCGGGGGTGCCTGAGTGTGGCAGAGCTCCCAGGTAACGGAGCAGGGAAGCCAGCTGCAGAGGCAGAGCCCAGGCATGGGCTCTCAGCTCGGGGTTGCCATAAACCGTGATCTGCGGCACAGTCGGGCCCCTGCTCCTCCAGCAGGGACCCAACAAGCGGCAGATCCGGGGAGACTCACCTTCTTCCCCCGGGAGGAGCTGCGCGGGAGTGCACCGCAGGGATCTGCTGGGTTTGGAGACTCCACCCGGGGTCGGGTGCCAGAGATAGAAACGCGCGGTCACAGGCCGGGTGAGCACGGAGTGCAGCTGGAGACCGGAGAGACGGGAGTGACTGATTGCTTTTCTCTGGGGGCTCACTGAGAAGTGGGGCCCCGAGTTCTCGGCTCCTCCGGGGCAGAGATTGGGAGGCCACGATTTTCACTCTCCGCCTCCAAAGCTGTACGGAAAGCTCGCAGGGAACAAAAGCCCCGGAGAGCAAACCCGAGCAGATTCCTTAGCCCTGACCGGCAAGGGCGGGGCAATTCTGCTTCCGGCAAAGACATTTGGGAACCACGGCAACAGACCTCTCCCCCAGAAGATCAGCCAGAACAGCCAGCCAAGACCAAGTTTACCGATCAATGAGAACGGCAGAACTCCAGAGCTAGGGGAATACTGCACATAGAATCCATGGCTTTTTTACCATGATTCTGTAGTCTTTCAAAGTTAATTTTTTTTTAACTGTCTTTTTTTTTTTGAATTTTTCTTTTTCCCTTTTTTAACCAACACCTTATCAATCCCTTTTTAAAAAATCTTTTTCATTTTCAGAGTCATATTCTATCCCTTCATAGTGGTTACCCTTATTTTTGGCATATATATATAAGTTGTTCTCTCTTTAAAATTTTGAGATACAGTTTCTTCTCACAGATCAAAATATACCCTAAATCTCTAGTGTATGGCTTTGTTCTAGTCTCCAGCCTGATCACATTCTCTCCCTTTTTTTTTCTTTTTTCTTTTT
>NW_027908683.1:0-233 GCF_054177405.1 Leptonychotes weddellii
TATTTACCAAACATTTGCTCTTCCCATCTTCTATAAGTTGTCTTCCTTCCCGTTGAAGCCCCAGATCCCGGCCCCCTTCCCCTTAGCTCAGGATGACATATATAAACCTCGATTACCTGACTGCTGGGGATTCTTATTTTTATGGAGCTCCTGTATGTACGAAATTTGTTGTGCTTCTGTTATTCTGTCTTATGGAAGTTCAAATATTCAACCAGCCAAAAAACTAGAAAACT
>NW_027908684.1:0-233 GCF_054177405.1 Leptonychotes weddellii
AGTAATCAAGTATGGACAAGGAAAAATTAGAAAATAATTAAAATTTAACTGTTAAATTTCTTAATCTATGTTAAGCTGCTCCCAAGTCACTATATTGTAACAAAGAAGTGAAAAATAACTCGCCCTAGCTTAAGACAGAAGAAAAACATAAATCCATAAACTTAACTTTGTCAGTTTTTTTGAAATAAACAATTCATTACATGTTACATCTACCAAAAAATGAATTAGATTAT
>NW_027908685.1:0-233 GCF_054177405.1 Leptonychotes weddellii
GAAACATACCATATGTGGAATTTAAGAAACAAAATGGATGAACATACAGGAGGGGGGAATAAAAGAGAGAGGGAGAGAAATCATGAGAGACTCTTTTTTTTTTTTTTTTGGCGAGGCTCTTTACATGTTTTATTTTATTCAATCATAAGACAATCCTGTAAACACTTTCAATCCCCATCTGGTAAACAAGGGTGGAACAGGCTTTCTGAGATCAAGGAGCTTGTCCAAGTTCA
>NW_027908686.1:0-233 GCF_054177405.1 Leptonychotes weddellii
AACACTGCTATGGTCAGAATGTTTGCATCCCCCGCCTTCATATGTTGAAACCTAACTGGTAGGATGATGGTGTTCGAAGGAGGGGGGGCCTTTGGGAAGTAATTAGGTCATGAGTGCTCTAGAAAGAGCCCTCACCCCCTTCCACCATGTGAGAATACAACGCGAAATTCACAATCTGGAAGAGGGATCTCACTCTAACGTGAACGTGCTGGCCCTCTGACCTTGGATTTCTA
>NW_027908687.1:0-233 GCF_054177405.1 Leptonychotes weddellii
TATAAGTGGGAGGAAATTAAACAACTTCATGAGGAAAAAAATAGGCTGAGTTGTATTTTGAGATAGAACTTAAAGTCATGAAGTTGCAGGAAGTTTCACCTCAGAAACAGTTGTTTCTTTGAATTTTCAAAAGTAGACATGTGATGATGGCCTTAAGAATGATTTCTTTTGGGGGCTCCTGGCTGGTTCAATCAGAGGAGCGTGTGACTCTTGATCTCGGGGTTGTGAGTTCA
>NW_027908688.1:0-233 GCF_054177405.1 Leptonychotes weddellii
ATCCCCAACCCCAACTGTCATTTTTTAAAAACTGGCTAGAATTTGTCCTGTTCTTTGTTCCTAGTAAGTGCAGGCTTGCTTTCACTCATCCATCCATCCATCCATCCATCCATTTACCCACCCATCCATCAATCCCTCTATCTCTCTATCCATGGATGCATCCATCCACTCATCCACGAATCCCTCCCTCCCTCCCTCCGTCCACCCACCCACCCATCCATCGATCCCTCTAT
>NW_027908689.1:0-233 GCF_054177405.1 Leptonychotes weddellii
ACAATATGGCAGTTTCTGGGAACAAATCAAGTATTTTTATTTCGATAACTGAATAAAATGCATAGCTGCTGTTTGGAGCTTTAAGGAATTCTGCCTTAATGATGAGGGTCACACAGACGTCTGTCATTTAAAGTGTATGGTAATCATCAAGGGCGCACACGTTCAAACTAATACTAGCTTCTCCAGTTTTTAATATGTGACCACATGCGTTATAAGGAGATTCTTGGATAAAA
>NW_027908690.1:0-233 GCF_054177405.1 Leptonychotes weddellii
AGCTCTGATTTTAGTGTTTTTGCCTCCTTTCCGGCTTTCAGTTTCTCCCTCCATGCAAAAGGAATAAGAAGCCTTGCCTCGGCTGTCTTGGGGATGGTGGGAGCACCCAGAGAGAGAGAAGGGTGTGAAGGCATCACAGACGGGAGTGTAATGCAGCATTCCCATCAGCTGTGGCCTTTGCCCTGGACGATCTCACCGGCATGGCTGACCACCCTCCCCGATCACTCCCACCC
>NW_027908691.1:0-233 GCF_054177405.1 Leptonychotes weddellii
TTTGTTTCTCAGAGTCCATCGTCTCTCATGGTTTGTCCACCCCTCCCGATTTCCCCCCTTCATTCTTCCCCTCCCGCTACCTTCTTCTTCTTTTTTTAAGGAGAGACGGTGCTGGAAGCATGCTTACCTAAGGCCACTGTCATTTCTTTCACCTGGAAAATGATACCATGCAAACTTTTAAAGAGTTCCAGACTTTATTCCTTCTTCCCGTGCATTTTCAATCAAATAAATAT
>NW_027908692.1:0-233 GCF_054177405.1 Leptonychotes weddellii
CCTGGGTGGCTCAGTTGGTTGGGCGGCTGCCTTTGGCTCAGGTCATGATCCCAGGGTCCTGGGATCGAGCCCCATGTCGGGCTCCCTGCTCGATGGAGAGTCTGCTTCTCCCTCTCCCTCTGCCTGCCTCTCTGCCTACTTGTGCTCTCTCTCTATGTCTCTGTCAAATAAATAAATAAAATCTTTAAAAAAAAAAAAAGGAAAAAAGAAAAGCATACTGAAAGTGAAAAGCG
>NW_027908693.1:0-1456 GCF_054177405.1 Leptonychotes weddellii
ATCTGCGTAGCAACCAGCCTTCCAGGTGCCCCGATGCTCGCTGAAGTTTGGGAACCCCTGCTCTGTAGCTTGCTTGATCCTTCCATATCCATTTTGTGCCATTTACTCCCTTAATTACTGGGGTTTTAAAAAGATTTTATTTATTTATTTATTTATTTTAGAGAGAGAGAGAGTGCACACACGAGTGGGGGGAGGAGCAGCGGGAGAGAGAGACTCTCAAGCAGACGCTGCGCTGAGCGCGGAGCCCCACGCAGGGATCGATCTCACGACCCTGAGATCCTGACCTGAGCTGAAATCAAGAGTCAGAGGCATAACGGCTGAGCCACCCAGGTGCCCCACGTAAAGGACAGATCTTAACCCCAGTTCCGATGTGTGGGCATGGCCACTGGTGGCCACATCTCGATGGTGGAACTGGCCACCATCTCTGGAGGGATTTGGGGAGAGCGGAAGAGGCCCGCGCACTTTGTAAGAGAGACGAGGGATGGAAAAGTGAGTACCTGTAAAGGGGAGGATGTGCTGGTGGACCCCTGGGGCAATCCAAGATGAGGGACGGACATCACCACAGCTGGCCGTGGGGAAGGGACCAACCTCACCCTTCAGCGTTGGTCTGAGCTAAGATCTTCCCAGAGTTACCTCACTTACCGCCCATTTGCAAACACTGGGGGACTGACTACTGGTTAGAAACACATCTGCCTTTTCCAAATAGAGATGAGAAAATGGAACTGGAAAAACTTTGATAAAAGCACAGAGCCCGGAAAAGCTGCATTTCTCTCACCTGCCACGTAGGCTTTTGCTTCTTGCGTTCTGCTATTTTGCTAAAATGAATGGATCTTAACACAGCCTCTGGCCTCTCTGCAGATAGGGAGGTCACCCGTTAGTCCCACATAAGCAACAGGGCCGGCGCGAGGCTGGGAGGGTCTCACACAGCTTCATGTGGTGGGAATCGTGTCCCTGGTTTGACAGCTGGGGAAACTGAGGCAGAAGTGGCAGAGCACAGGTTCACTCCAGGCAGCCAACTGAGTGACCCTGGAAAGTTCCTTTTGCTTTCTGAGCCTGTATTCCAAATCTCTGAAATGTTGGGGCTACATACATTCCATTGGAGAGCCCAGCGAATATTCTTTCTCTTCCTTCCTTTTTTTTTTTTTTTTGAGTTAATCATTTTCCATCACATCATTGTTCCCAGTCCATAACCACGATTATTTAGGATGCTACAAACAAAATCAGTGAGAATGTGAGACCAGTTCTCCATACCTCTTATTTAAATCAGCTAATGTTTGTGGCAGATATTGGAGTTTTTGTTGTCAGGAAGAGACCATCTTTGGCTTTGATTTATTTCTCCCTTTTGGGGGGTAAATTTTATTTATTTATTTATTAAGATTTTATTTATTTGCGAGAGAGACAATGAGAGACAGAGAGCATGAGAGGGAGGAGGGTCAGAGGGAGAAGCAGGCTCCCC
>NW_027908694.1:0-233 GCF_054177405.1 Leptonychotes weddellii
TGTAGTAACATCAGATCAGGTATATAAAATATGTTGTAGTTAACACAAAGGGATTTTGGAGATCAACACATTTTAATACCAAAATTCTTCCCCCCAAAATTATATGAATGTGGCATCTTTACTGTTAGAGCAGTTAATCTCCAAATTTATATATATTGCATGACATGAATATGGTATAAGGAATAAAAACATCATCCAATGATATTATGTGACATAAACATTTGTAATATTTT
>NW_027908695.1:0-233 GCF_054177405.1 Leptonychotes weddellii
TTCATTTGGATATACATCTAGGAGTGGAAATGCAGGGTCGTATGGTAATTCTATGTTTAACCTTTTGAGAAACTGCCAAACTGTTGTCTGTAGCAGCTATAGCATTTGGTATTCCCACTAGCAATGCACAGGATTCCAGTATTTCCATATCCTGCCTACACATGTTGTTTTCCAGTTTTTTTTATTTTAATTTAATTTTAAAAAATTTTTTTATTGTTATGTTAATTACCCTA
>NW_027908696.1:0-233 GCF_054177405.1 Leptonychotes weddellii
TGGGTGGCTCAGTCGTTAAGCGTCTGCCTTCGGCTCAGGTCATGATCCCAGGGTCCTGGGATCGAGCCCCGCATCCGGCTCCCTGCTCGGAGGGAAGCCTGCTTCTCCCTCTCCCACTCCCCCTGCTTGTGTTCCCTTTCTTGCTGTATCTCTCTCTGTCAAATAAATAAATAAAATCTTAAAAAAAAAAAAAAAAAAAGACATGTGGCTATGACCAAAAGAGGGGCAGGAAG
>NW_027908697.1:0-233 GCF_054177405.1 Leptonychotes weddellii
CTGCCTTCGGCTCAGGTCATGATCCTGGAGTCCCGGGATCGAGTCCCGCATCGGGCTCCCTGCTCGGCGGGGAGTCTGCTTCTCCCTCTGACCCTCCTCCCTCTCACGCTCTCTGTCTCTCATTCTCTCGCGCGCGAATAAATAAAATCTTTAAAAAATTAAAAAAAAAATAATAATTTTTAAAAAATTGTAGGAATATGTACATAAAATTTTCCCTTAATCATTTTTAAGCC
>NW_027908698.1:0-233 GCF_054177405.1 Leptonychotes weddellii
GGGAATATCTTAGACATGGCGGTTCTAAAGAGCATGACAGCTCATCACCCTCAGCCCCCCGTCAGGGCACCCACTCTCTTCTTGGGGTGCCCAGAGTACCTGCTGAATGGGGAAGGATGTGGAGAAGGCTCCAGTTGGTCAGCTCAGGAAAACTGCTCATTCCGCCCTCACGTTATTGCTGGTCTGAACTTCCAGGAGGTGGCTCTGTCGTCCTGGACTGGCATGGGGATCAA
>NW_027908699.1:0-233 GCF_054177405.1 Leptonychotes weddellii
TAGTTTTAACCTTCACATGTGATATTCTAAACCTGCTGAGGTTTAGAGATTCACCAAGACCTCCCCTACGGTCACAAGAAAAGTAAGGATGTTGCCTGTGCCCCGTCTCAGTACTGATGCTGGAGACTACAGGGTTCTGCCCAGAGCAGCCGGAGCTGAGACACCGGGACGCCGAGGCTCACTGTGTGTGTGTGTGTGTGTGTGTGTGTGTGTCTGTGTGAGAGACAGACAGA
>NW_027908700.1:0-233 GCF_054177405.1 Leptonychotes weddellii
CTCTCTCTCTCTCTCTCTCTCTCTCTCACACACACACACACACACACACACACACACACACACACACATGCCTGCCTGTCTCTCCTCCCCCACCCTCTGGCATTATTAAAATTTAGCCCAATGAAACTATTCATACTTTTCAATGGACATTTTCGTATAGGATAATAGGCTACAAATTGAGCCTCTTCCCCCCGCGAAGAGAGAGCCCGAGGGGGGAGAAAAGAAAGCAAGCG
>NW_027908701.1:0-233 GCF_054177405.1 Leptonychotes weddellii
TCCCTGGACCTGTATCTACTCGGCGTCCCCGACGGGGCGAAGCTGGGAAGAGGCCGGCTCCCCGGGGAGGGAAGGCAGGCTTCTGGCGGCCCTGGGGACCTGGGGGGATTACTGCACACCAGAGGACAGGCTAGTCTACACTCAGATCGGGGTGCCGTGACACTGGACCCACCGGCCACACCCCGCTGCCCCCCACCTCCCTGGTGCCCCTCTCAGCCCCTCTGCGGGCTCCT
>NW_027908702.1:0-233 GCF_054177405.1 Leptonychotes weddellii
GAACGCTCTATGTGCCTTCCCCTGGCTTTGTTCGGGGGCTCAGCAGCACAGAACGCACAATTATCCAGGAGGACCTCCTGAGCCAGGTGGACGTCCGTTACGGTGTTCAAAATCAGCAGGTGGACCCACTGAAAACTGTCCACACGTGACATACAATCCATAAGCTGCCGCCACTTAATGCCTGGGACTTCATTACCACAAGGTATTCGAAATGGCGTAAGGAGAAGCTGAAC
>NW_027908703.1:0-233 GCF_054177405.1 Leptonychotes weddellii
AAGAACCAATCAGAGAAGAAATACTAAAGAAATAAAATTAAAAATATACTAGATGGAATAAACAGTAGACTAGAGAAAGGGGAAGAACAGATCAGTTACCTGGAGGACAGAGTAATAGAGAGCAATCAAGCTGAATGGGAGAAGGAAAAGTAATAATAAAAGTGAGAATAGGGGCACCTGAGTGGCTCAGTCGTTAGGCATCTGCCTTCGGCTCAGGTCATGATCCCAGGTCC
>NW_027908704.1:0-12860 GCF_054177405.1 Leptonychotes weddellii
GATTCATTGTTTGTGCATAACACCCAGTGCTCCATGCAGAATGTGCCCTCCTCAATACCCATCACCAGGCTAAGCCATCCTCCCACCCCCCTCCCCTCTAGAACCCTGTTTGTTTTTCAGAGTCCATCGTCTCTCATGGTTCGTCTACCCCTCCGATTTCCCCCGCTTCATTCTTCCCCTCCCGCTACCTTCTTCTTCTTCTTTTTTTTTCTTAACATATATTGCATTATTTGTTTCAGAGGTACAGATCTGAGATTCAACAGTCTTGCACAATTCATGCTATCTGAAATGATGACCTTAAATTTAAACAAGAAAATGTCACTTGTCTTATTTTAACCATAATATGAATAAACTAGACTTATTCACTGCTCAATGACATATTTTCCTCTTGCATTTAAAATTAATCAATTATACATCCCTATTTTTAGGCAGTACACTCTGATGGGTTTAGGGGTAAAGGGCCATGGTGAATGCACCTTAATCTCGAATGGCTACAAAACATTTAGAACTGTTAAAAATATATTATGTGTGGGGAGAGAGGGAGAGAGAACAGATGACAAACCAGTAGGTTAAAACATTAATAATAGATGAGTCTGGAAAAAGGGTATATAGTGTTCTTTGTGCTATTCTTATTCTTGCAACTTTCTTTAAATTTGAAATAATTTCCAAATAAAGTATTTTAAAAATAGACCCATGCCCCCCCCCCAAAAAAAAGTTAAAAAGCAACCAATATAGTTTTGGGAAAAGGAGACTGATTATGTATGAGTGCTATGTTTTTGTTTTTTTCCCTTGTAAATGTCAATGTTTTTAGCCTAGAATTGAGATTCCATTAGTACTTTGTTAGACCTTGTGTATTAAAGTATACAGAGACTAACCTGGAAGACATTGTGCATATATCAAAACAAAAATTTAACACTTCTGGAATACCAAGTATATGCTATGTGTTTTAATTATAGTTTCTCATTTAATCTTTATGGAAATCTTACAAAGGAAGTACTACTATTATTCTCCTTTACAGATTTTTTTTTTTTTTAAAGAGAGCTAGTGTGTGTATGCACCTATGGGGATGGGGGGGTGGGGGGAGGGGCAGAGGGTGAGGGAAAGAGGGAGAGAGAGAATCTTAAGCGGGCTCCACGCCTAGCGAGGAGCCCTTCATGGGGCTCGATCCCACCACCCTGAGATCATGACCTGAGCCAAAATCAAGAGTCTGACACTTACCTGACTGAGCCACCCAGGCACCCCAATTCTCCTTTACAGATAAGAAAGCTGAGGCTTAGTAAGGTTAAGTGTCTTGCCTTCCATTTGTGAAAAGAGATTGGAACCCAGGCTGTGAAGATGGATACTAGAGCTCTTACTAGTAACCACCATATTTTCTTTGCTCAGACTATGTATGGGTACATCTACATGTTTAGATACATATACGCATACTAAGTATATTTAGAAAATAAGCTAGGAAAATTATTTTAAATGGATTCTAAATATCTGCTAATGGGATTCTAGATCAATACAAAAGTATAATAAAATTATTATTATTATGAGCATATATTGAGCCACTTGCCATGTGCTAGGGGTTATTCTTTCTTCAGAGTGAAATAAGTTATTTCAACACGTATCAAATGCCATCATGAGCAGGTCACATCATTGTGTTGAGCATTTAGGGCCAAACTGGTTACATTTCCTGTTCTAAGAGAGTTTGTATGTATAATGGGGAAGACAAACAAGAGGCAACTGTAATAGAGAAAGGTAAACCCCTTGATTCGGTACGCCCAGGACGATATGACATACAAGGATGGGCACCAGGTTCAGTCTTGAGACCAATGAATCAGTGTGATGAGGAAATGAAATAAATACCAAAGGAGAAACAGAAGAGAAAGCAGAGCATCCTCTTTCCCAGGGAGAATCGGGAAACATCTACCTGTGTGACTGTGGGCAAGTGACTCTACTTAACATCTCTAAGCTTAATGCCTCATTTAAAACGGAATCTGTTTGGGGCACCTGGGTGACTCAGTAGGGTAAGCATCAGCCTTTGGCTCAGGTCATGATCTCAGGGTACTGGGATCGAGCCCTACATCGGGCTCTCTGCTCAGTGGGCTCACTGCCTGCCACTCCCCTTGCTTGTGCTCGCTCTCTCTGTTAAATAAATAAATAAATAAAATCTTTAAAAAAAAATAAAAAGGAATCTGTTTATTAGGGACAGAGTAGACACATTAACCTTCCTAGGCTCCCAGGTCCAGTCCCAAGATAATGTAGTCTTTTGGACAGTGCTTGCTCTTTAGAACCTCTTAAGGATTGAGAGACCACTTGTATTTTTGAGTCTCCTAAAATATGTAAAAACAGCCACAACAACAAAAACCAGTACTCTAGCAAAAGTCAGGACATGGTTTTAATGTTTGCATTTAATCAATGCTTTTAACATCCACACAGCAATATGGTGTAATTGTGCTATTCACTGATTGCAAGAGGTATAAAACATTAACTCAAGGTACAGTAAGGACAGTATAGTCTGGTAATAGACCCCAAGTTTAAATATCTCTCATTCCTTTTAGTGTATCTTTATAACTAGAGACATAACTTCATTTGAAGAGAACAAAAGTCTAGATTTGAGGCCCTTTATGGAGACTTAGGTCAAATGATTTAACCGCTTCCATTCCTTGGTGACTTTGATAGGTATGGAATGTTATGGGATGACGCCTTCAGATAAAGCCTTGGCTATTTCAGATACAGCTTCCATTGCTTGTTAATGGAAGAAGTCTAAGCAGAATAAGTGACATTATCCTAAGCAAGCAAGATGGGTCCTACCGGAACCCCAGTTTACCAGGGCACAGCTTTCTCATTGTATTTCTCCTCAACTTCAGTCATTCGAAGGACAACGCTTTATTCTTTGGACCATTTCTTCTGGGGCTGCCCTATTTCCGGTTGGGTTTCTCCCCCCTCATGACCTGCCTACTAGAAGTGGAGCCTTATTATTGCCTTATGTGTTTTGCATTGAAAAGTGAAACAAAATTTGGTTATACTAGAAATAAAGTCAGTGTAGTTGTTATACTCAAATGAATCTGACATTTTTCTCATTTCTCATCTCATAAGATAAGATCATTACAAACAGATCTTACAGGATTGTTAGGAGTTCGTTGGCACCGTTAATTGATTTGAGGGATGCATGTTTCTTCTTTCCATCGCTAAATGGTTTTGTAGTCTCAACTTCACTTAATTAGTGATTAGGGCGGGGGCGGGAAACACCACATTTTTGTCAGTGGAATTTTGAAAAAAAATGTTGCTTAAGCTGTACATAAAATATTCTTTGAATGTATAAAATGACTTGAAAATGAGACATCATATAAATCCACCTGAAATTCGGCCTAAGGTATGGCAGTGTTTCCTGGGTGACTGTTGCAAATGCTGGGAATCTTACATGTTTTCCTCCCAGTGGATAGAATTCTGTGGCTAAGACAGGTTTGATTGAGTTTCATGTTTGCTGCCCAGTCTAGCCCCACTCCCCAACCCGATAGGCCACCTGTGGAAAGGTGGGCATCGGCCTCCTGCATTGTGCTAGAGTTAGGCACTCCATGCAAACCTACTGCACTTTGGAGCCCTGTGTGGGGATTTTGTACCTTCTCAGGTCACTGGAGATGTGAGTCATTTACACACTGAGGAGCAAACTGTCAGATATAACTACAAAGTATGGTGTCTCTAAGGAACATGGAGTATTTGAAAAAAAATTACTTGTTGATTTAATACTTGCTGTTTTGTTCTGAATTCGTATTACATGCTGTAGGGGCCTGGCCTGGCAGAGCACGTAAACCTTCTTTCTCCCTCCCTCTCTTCTTTCTTTCCTTCCATCCTCCCATTTCCTTCCCCCTCCCTCTTTCTTTTCTTTCCTCCCGCCATAAACAGATCCCTTTCTTCCCCTTGTTCCAGACTCTTGCAGTACCACATGACAGTTTTGACAGTTACTGGAGACAGGCATATTTAGGTTCTATCAGAGACCTTTCTTAAAAAAAAATTAAGGGATGTCTGGGAGACTCAGTCGGTTAGGGGTCCAACTCTTGACTTCAGCTCAGGTCACGATCTCAGTGTTGTGAGATCCACGCTGGGCATGGAGCCTGCTTGGGATTCTCTTTCTCCCTCTCCTCCTGCTCCTCCCCCCACTCTAAAAAATAAAATAAAGTAAAATGACATAAAATACATAAAATGTGATGTAAACTTTAAGTGCATACAGAAACACACACATGCACCCACATGTACAAACACACACGTGCATCCATGTAACCATTACCCAGAACAATATATAGAACACATTAAGCATTCCACCAGGTTCCTTCCTGATGCCTCCCATTGAATACTTGTTCTCCCTCCTAGAGGTAACTGTGATTCTGACTTATCACCCTAGATTAATTTTACCTGTTCTTAAACATCATGTAATGGAATCATACAATATGTATTCTTCTGTTCTTATTCTTTTTGCTAACATTCCTTCTGTGAGATTCATCCATATTATTTGCATGTAGCAGCACTTCGATTTTTTTTTTTAATTGCTGTGTAGTCTTGCATTGTGTGACTATACTGTGATCTGTTTATCCATTCTTCTCCTGATTTGAATTGTCTCCAGTTTCTAGCTACGGCTGGGAACATTCTCACACAAGTGGACATATGTACTCAATTCCCACTGAGGAGCAGGATTGCTGGATCAGGATGTAGGCATACGTTGAGCCGCAACAGATACTGCCAAATAGTTTCCAAAGTGTTTGTATCAATTTGCATTCCACATGTGTGAGGGTTCCAATTGCTCTTCATCCTCACCAACATTTGCTATTGTTGGTCTTCTTGATTTTTCCATCGTAGTCCTGGTGGATGTGCATCAGTATCTCATTGTGATTCTAATTTGCATTTTCCTGATGTAGAATGATACCGAGCACCTTTTCAAATGAGTGTTGTCTATTTGGATATCCTCTTTTGTGAAGTTCCTACTCAAGTCTTTTCCCATTTTTCTTTTTAGTTGGGCTGTTTGTCTTTTTCTTGCTGATTCATAGAAAGAACTGGGTTTTAAAATCTGACTGTGCTGCTTATTAGCTGTGCTTGGATAGGTAGCCTGACCTTTCTGAGCTTCATCCATAGGATGGAGCCAGTAATACCTCTTTATAGGTTGTGGTGAGCATGACGACAGGAAGTGTATATTAATCACTAAGCATAGTTCCAAGCACAAAGAAGGGGTGAGTGCCTAGTATCTAAACTGGTGGGGGAGAGGCAGAATCAATTCTCATTATCATATGAATAGCCCATTAAGATATTCTACATTAAGATATTCTAATATTTTTTTTCCCTTCACTTTCCCTATGTCCTTTCCTCTTTTTTATACTTGTAGTACAAAAGGAAAAACAGCGGCCATGCGTATAATTCACAGCAGGCCAAAGTGACTCATCTCTTAGAAAGGAACACTAGAGGTCATATCCATTCTCCTCAGAATTTTGTTCTTACATCAAGGACAAATGAGAACCAGAAGAGAGTTTCTGAAAAGGTGAGAATAAGATAAAATGTAGACATAGGACCCAGTGAAAGAAATCTACCTGCCCTGGGTAGTAGTGGTGGGGAGCATGTCTTTTCTTTCTTCTTCCTGTCTTGTCAGTTAGCTTCTCGGAGACTTAGCTTCCCCATTTGCAAAGTAGAGGTCTCCAACCTCCCTCACAGGTTGTTGTGAAGCCGAGCACAGTCACGGTCTTGTGGAAGCACTTCACACATGGAGGATGCTGGAATGGATCTTGGTCATGGTGTTTGGCAGTGCTGGTTAGGATCTTGAAGACGCTGAATATAGCCCTGCTGTTTACAGAGCTGTCGCCAGTCCTACTGAAAAAAAGCTTGCTTTGGGGTCAGAGACAGTAGCAGTTTCAGGGAGTAGTGTGACCTGCAGCAGGAAAGGGGAAGTCAGAAAGGAGCAAAGAACGTTCTGCTCTGGGAGAACCGGTGTAGGATGTCCATTTGTACATTGGATTCCTGTATGTTGGGGATGAACTGGACATTACCGTGATTGAATATATCTCTGAAATACATGGAAATGGGAATGGAGAATAAATCATAGTGTCACAGGCAGTTCCTGAAACTTGCCCTAAGCATCCCTAATGGCATTGTCCAGAACCTGGGTTTCCAGGAAACCGCTCAGAAAGGCAGCCTCCTTCAGCTCTGAGGGCACCGAGAGGCACCGTGTTTTGGTTGCCGTGTAAACACGGGCTTGGGGTATGGACAGCACTGGGTTTGACTCCTTGCCCCTGCATTCTGTGGCTGCATGGTCTTGGATAAGTTAGTTCCCTGAGGTTTCCTGATTTATAAAATTGGAACATTAATATCATCCCCATAGGACTGTGGAAGAGGTAAGTGACATAATATGTAAGTAGCACCAAGAGAGGCCCCTGCATATAGTAAGTGCTCCAGCTGCAGAAGTGTATCCATGTGTCTGATGAGTAGAGATGCACACTCTGTGTTTCTTTCCATGACAACTATTTAGGGAGCAGAATGCCTGACGCAGAGGAGGAAAAAGGGTTCTGTTCAGTGTAAGCACCCTACTACACAGTAGGGCTTGCTAGCCCTCACCTCTGTGTTGTGGGTAAAAAATGGACTTTATTGCAGTTTGGGCTCCAATTCTGCCACCAAAATACTTGATATTTATTAGCGCCCTTACAATTCAGATACGTCTGCTGTATAACTAACCCACCATGTAGGCCAAGTTGGACAATTCATAATTTACTAACAAGGCGCACTGATGGGCACATTCAAATGGTAAGTGCATAGTGTAGACTTATTTTTTTCTCCTCGTTAACTGTGATCTGCTGAAAGCCCTTCAGTGTGCTCTAAAGGTAGGACGGGCACCCTAGAAAGGATTTAGCTGGCCTGTAAGTTTTTCCTTATTGCCAGTTTTGGGGCTATCCATCACTGAGTCTTTGTGCACCTGCAAGAAGATGAGCACTCCCTATGGTGGTACGTGGCCCTCAGGAAGCACCAATGCCTTTCACATCACCTTCTCTGGCAAGTATCAAATCTGTATTTTATGCCTCCTTTGTTTATTCATTGTGACAGATTTACTCAGCAGCTTGTTCGGCTGGTATAAGAGTGTAGTGAAAAGTTCTATCATGCACAAGGTGAATGTACTGTTGGGAGTCCTCACTGGTGTTCCGTAGCCAGTGAAAGTCACAGACAAAAAGATGAACCAGTAGGTTCAGTGTAGGCTGCACAGTTTTCAGGACAGAGGGATGTGGTTTTGTAAAGCAGATAATTTGTGGAGAGATCGAGTCATACAAATTTAAAGAGTCATTTTTGACAACACCCCTTGTGCAATAAAAGTTTGAAGTTCCTGGGACTTTCGTCTTTGATAGTACCATGGCAGACCATTTTTCTCTTGTTAGCTCTCCTAAATTGCATATTTGCATTGCATGAACCATTTTCAGGGGTAACCGCTGGAAGCTTGCTTTTTTTCATTTTCTCGGAAAACCTGTAAAAAAGCTCACTTGGGTCCTATCCAAGAAGATGGTCATCTTTCACACCTTGAAGAGAAGTAGTGCTAGAATAGTGACCCTGTAAGAATGTTCCATGTGTGCTGTATTTCCATTTCCTTTTGAAATTGACAGTCAAAGGAAATCTGTTTATTCCCCATTTGCTTTTTGGTTCCCCAGTTGACTAACAAAAGGCAGAGAATTGTCAGTGGAGTTGTTTCTCCAGAAAGGGGAGACTTCCTCACACTGTCATGGCAAGTCAAATTAAAATTCAGCTGGAAAATAGCATCTCAAGCTGGTCTGTTCTTTGGTTTTTTGTTTTTTTAATGGTAGAAGTCAAAAGTTGTTATAAGGAAAATACCCAAAGAGATTTATATACCCAAAGAGAAGTGATTTATCATTCGACTCTGACATAGGCAAGTCATCATATTCCATAAGCCACAAAGAAACATCAACAGTATGAACTGCAATATCACTCTTCTATTATATGTTGATCTTATATTCAGGCCCCTTGGTTAATTCCCAGAGCATCAAATATATTGAGGCACTTTTGTTTTCCTTCCTAACCAACATATTTTCTTTAATAACCAAAAACCTTTTGTTATTTCTTAAATAATCTTTATAAACTCATGTCAGTGTCACTAAAAATCGTTTTCCAGGCAGAACTTTGCTGCAAAATCTAAACAATGCCCCTTAAAATGTTATCATTTGAAGAGTGTTTTGCATTTTTATCATTGTCTCCCGTGGCCATATAACACCATTATTTCTTGATTCTTAGACAAGTATAAATATGAATCTATGTATCTGCATTTGGATGTTGTTGAACATAGATGTACATATTTAATATGGTAGGTTTTTTTTCTCCTGACAAGCTATTAATTCATTATAATTGATGATAACTTAGAGCTAAGAACATTTTGGTATTATAAGAATTACAAGGCTATTTCTATTTGTTACTTCTGCTCTAACTTTATATTTAGGCTTTTAAGTCCAGCATTTAGGAGACTATAGCTCCAGGGCCCCTGGGTGGCTCATTCAGTTAAGAGTTAATGTCCCAACTCTTGACTTCAACTCAGGTCATGATCTCAGGGTCCTAAGATCGAGCCCCGTGCCTGGGTGCAGAGCCTGCTTAAGATGCTCTGTCTCCCTCTCCTTCTGCCCCTACCCCCTCCTACCCTCCCTCTCTCCTCTTAAAAAAAAAAGGACTATTGTTTCTTTTTTTTTAATATAAGTTTTGTTTTATTTTTTATTTTTTTTAAGATTTTATTTACTTGTGTGAGAGAGAGAGAGCATAAGCAGGTGGAGCAGCAAGCAGAGGAAGAAGCAGGCTCCCTGCTGAGCAAGGAGCACTATGTGGGACTTGATCCCAAGACCCTGGGATCATGACCTGATCCACCAACTGAGCTACCCCGGTGTCCCAGTTTCTTAAGGGTTTGCCTATAGTCAGGATCAGCTGCTGTAGGTGGTAGTTCCTCCTCCCTCTTACCCACCCTCCATGCTTCAGTGAACCAGACAGAAAATTTAATACAAGTCTCCAGGGAGTACCTGAATTTTTTCATGCCAAATAATCGTCAAATTAATTTTTCTCTTATGTAAGCAATACATATAAATCATTTGTTAAAAACAAAAGCATCACAATGAATTTTATTGTCCTCTTTGACCATCCTGCCCTTATGCTATTTTCTTTTGTCTTCCCCAAAGGTAACCATAGATCATCATTTAAAAATATTCCTCTGAGATCTTTTGCTAATCATTCATAAATATGTATGTACCCATAGAAAATCGATAGTATGTAGTAGAGAAGACATGTTTAGATTATCACATAGGGTGATATCACACTCTTCTTGAAGACTTGGTAAAATCTGTCCATAAGATATCCTGGGCCTGGACATATTTTTTCTTCATAGGAACTAGGAAAAGGTGGGAAGAGATAATCCTTTATCTTCAATTCATTTTAGTTACAATCATTGCTCTATTCAGGAATCCTACTACTTCTTCAGGTAGTTTCATTAATTTATTACCCTAGAAAATGATCCTTCCTTTCTAGATTTTTAAATTAACTGGTATAAAGCTGTACATGGTATTCCTCTTATGCTTAAAAATAGATCTCTTGTATATTTGTAATGCCTCCTTTTTTGTTCTAAAGTTGAGTATCTGTGATTTCCCCTCCACATGGTCATATTTGCCAGAGGCTTTTCATTTTTCTTTTTCTTCTTCTTCTTTTTTTTTTTTTTTAGAGAGAGCACGAGCAGGGGGCAGGGGTGCAGAGAGAGAGGGAGAGAGAGAATCATAAGCAGGCTTCGCGCCCAGTGCGGAGCCCAACTTGGGGCTTGATCTCACAACCCTGAAATCATGACCTGAGCCAAAACCAAGAGTTGGACATTTAACAAACTGAGCCACCCCGGCACCCTAGAGTTTTTCTATTTTATTAGTCCATTCACTGAAACAGTCTCTTCTCTTGCCTTTTTTTTTTTTTCTTTATTGCCTACAGATACCGATCTATATTTTTACCTTAGTTTCATTATTCCCTCTTTCTACATTTTTAAAACAACATTATGGTAATATAATTCACATTTTTTAACAGTTGACTGCTTTCTAGTATATTCACAAGGTTATACAACTGTCACCACAACCTAATTTTAGACTGTCTTTATCACTCCAAAAGGAATCCTGTGCCCTTGAACAGTCATCCCTCACTTTGTGTAAACTTCCATAGCCCTAGGTAGCTAGTAATTTACTCTCCGTCTATAAATTTTCCTGTTTTGGTCACTTCACATCAGTAGAAATGTGCAGTATGTAACATTTTGTGTCTGGCTTCTTTAACTTAGCATGATGCTTTCAAGGTGCATTTATGTCGTAGTGGTTTCAATACTTCATTCCTTTTTATTGCCAAATAGTATTCCGCTTTGTGAATATACCATATTTATTGATTCATTTGTTAGTTGATGGACATTTGGGTTATTTCTAACGTTTTGCCTATTATGAATAACGCTTTGAGGAATGTTCAGGTACAAGTTTTTGTGTAGACATACCTTTTCAGTTCTCTTGGCTATACACCTAGGAGTAGAGTTGCCAAGTCCTCACTAGTCCTTGACTTTTTAATGATAGCTGTCCTAGTGAATATTATTTTGGTTTTGATTTGGATTTCACAAATGAGTAATGACGGTGTAAGTCTTCTCAAATTCTTATTGTCCACCTGTCTTTGGAGAAATGTCTCTTCAAGTCTTTTGCCCATTTTTAATTGGGTTATTTGTGTTTTTTATTGTGAGTTGTAGGGGTTCTTTTTATATTCTAGATACAAGCCTTTCTCAGTTATGTGATTCACAAATACCCTCTCCCATTTTTGTGGATTATCATTTCACTTTATTGGTTAGTATTGTTGTTAGCACAAATTTTTTTTGACTTCGATACAGTGTAACTTATCTATTCTTCTGTTGCTTGTGCTTTCAGTGCCATTGTCTTAACCCAAGGTCATTTCTTCTGAGAGTTTTATAGTTTTAGATTTTAAATATAAGTCTATCATTGATTTTGAGTTCATTTTTATGCATGGTATCAGGTAAGTTTCCAACCTAGCTCTTTTTTATGTGGATAATTGTCCCAGCACCATTTGTTGAATTTTCTACCTTTCTCCTAGTTTTAGCTTATTTCATTTTTTTCCCAATAGCTTCATGAGTAGGAAGCATAATTCACTTATTTTCTGTCTCTCTTATTCCCTAATAAATGCGTTGAAAGTTATAATTTTCTTCTGTGTAGGAATTTGGGTACATCCCACAGATTTTATTTTATTATTATTATTGCTAATTTTTGCCTTCTTTTTTCTATTAATTTCAATTTTTATTGCATTTTACTCAATGAATGTGGCCTGTGTGATGTCAGTTCAATATAATTTTATCCAAAGGACATTTCTATTAAAAAATAACTATAAAGCCTTTTTTTCAACCCTGTAGATATATTATTATACCTCTTTTTTTTTTTTTAAAGATTTTGATTTATTTATTTGACAGAGAGAGAGATAGCAAGAGCAGGAACACAAGCAGGAGGAGTGGGAGAGGGAGAAGCAGGCTTCCTGCCGAGCAGGGAGCCCGATGTGGGACTCAGTCCCAGGACCCTGGGATCATGACCTGAGCCGAAGGCAGACGCTTAACGACTGAGCCACCCAGGCGCCCTATATTATTATACCTCTTTATGACATCCAACAGTGCTCTGTACTTGGTATGTGCTCAATAGATATTTGTTGAAAGAGCTAGGCAGAGCAGACTTTTAGAGGAAATCCACACTGAAGTGTTAGAAGTGGTTGATGTGGTGGTAACAACCAGCACTTACTGAGCACTTTCCTCTGTGCTCGCCCAGTAGGTACTCACTTAGTCTTCATAGCAATCCTGTAAGGCAGGAGCTCTCTATTCCCATTTTACAGTGAGAAAGTGGAGGTAATTGCAAGGTTAAGTCTATTACCCAATGATTCACACCAAGAAAAAGCGGGAGGTGGGTTTCGAACCCAGCTAGTCTGGCCCCAGATCCCACTCTGCTAACTACAACCTTCCACGGTCTCCCCCATAGTCACTTTTCCATGACATTTAATTGGTCCTGCTCCTAATCATTTCTCTGATTGCTTTGAACATGTTCAGTGAAGGAAATTCTTGGCCCTTTTCTCAGTTGTTTGTTAAAAATTGCAGTAACGAAGTGTTTGTACCTCACTCTCAAGACACCGAGTAGCTCGGCCTGAAAGTTAGAAGTCAGGCGCCCATGAAAGAAGACTAGCTAGCCAGGACCTATTGATTTTAATTTTTTGTGTGTGACAAAGAGAATTTGGAAGAAATGCAATGAAACATCTTTCCTGGCTTATGCTGGAGACCACACAAGCTCAGAGGGCTTCAGTTTTTTTAGATCAAGTATGTACTCAGATAAAAACCAAGTAGATTTTCATGGAATCTCCTTGTGCTTCATCTATACTGAGAGAAACCTGCTCTTTGGAGCTCCGATTGAAAATAATTTGTTATTGTTAAGGGATATTTCCAAACCAAATGAGGGCTATTTTTCTCCCCCTATTGAAGATTGGAAAGCTATATCCTTGAATACTTCGTGAATAAAAGTTCTCTTCTGTCTTTCATAAAGAGAATGCCTTTTTTTTTTTATTCTTATGTTAATCCCCATACATTACATCATTAGTTTTAGATGAAGTGTTCCATGATTCATTGTTTGTGCATAACACCCAGTGCTCCATGCAGAATGTGCCCTCCTCAATACCCATCACCAGGCTAAGCCATCCTCCCACCCCCCTCCCCTCTAGAACCCTGTTTGTTTTTCAGAGTCCATCGTCTCTCATGGTTCGTCTACCCCTCCGATTTCCCCCGCTTCATTCTTCCCCTCCCGCTACCTTCTTCTTCT
>NW_027908705.1:0-233 GCF_054177405.1 Leptonychotes weddellii
CCAGATAAGCAGAACCATCTGGCTTTTGTCCCGTCTGACTGTGGCAGTCCTTCATCATCCCACAAGCCACCTAGGTCCTGTGCCAGGCTAGGATGGAAGAGAATGTTCCCTCTGTCAAGACAGACACAGACAAGTGGCAGAATGTTTTCAGTCTCTGTCTGAATTCAAAGCTTGGGTTTCATGAGCACGGTCTCCATCATTGCATATTCCCTTATGGGGCTTTTCATTTCAGG
>NW_027908706.1:0-233 GCF_054177405.1 Leptonychotes weddellii
ATTAATTCCAAATAACCTCTAGTTCATGTTGCTGTATTTAAATGACCTCATAAAAGATGAATTTAAATCAAGTAGATTAAACATTTCTAGCCACATGCTATATATAGAAAAAATATACTTAAAGTAAAATCTCATAGAAAAGTTGAAAATAAGAGATGGAAAGATGCATATCATGCCATTATTATTCAAAATAAAGTTGGCAAAATGGTGGCAGAGTCAGACAAAATGGACAG
>NW_027908707.1:0-233 GCF_054177405.1 Leptonychotes weddellii
AAGAGCAATACTTACTTACGTTGACTATAATCACAACCAGATTACATCATATTAACTGGAGCACCACCGTATCTGTTCGTAAGTAGCTTTGCAGATGCTGTTCCCTCTGTGAACTACTTTCTTCTTTGTGCAGGAAAAGCCTACTTATCAGTAGTGTGTTGAAGGCTAACCTGGCTTCCCCTGGAAAGAAGGGACTTCCTTCTGTGCCTCCGTCATTCTCCAGGTCACCAGGT
>NW_027908708.1:0-233 GCF_054177405.1 Leptonychotes weddellii
AATGAACATTAGAATTTGAAATCGAAACCTTAAAACCATTCATATTAGCACCCAGAGAAATGCTTAGGTATAAACCTAACAAAATATTTATAAGATCTATATGAGGAAAACTACAAATTTCTGATGAACAAAATCAAAGAACTAAGTATAGAGAGAGATTTTCTATGTTCATGGATAGAAAAGCTCAACATCATCAAGACATCAGTTTTTCCTGTATTGCTCTGTAAGATTCA
>NW_027908709.1:0-233 GCF_054177405.1 Leptonychotes weddellii
TAGTTTTAACCTTCACATGTGATATTCTAAACCGGCTGAGGTTTAGAGATTCACCAAGACCTCCCCTACGGTCACAAGAAAAGTAAGGATGTTGCCTGTGCCCCGTCTCAGTACTGATGCTGGAGACTACAGGGTTCTGCCCAGAGCAGCCGGAGCTGAGACACCGGGACGCCGAGGCTCACTGTGTGTGTGTGTGTGTGTGTGTGTGTGTGTCTGTGTGAGAGACAGACAGA
>NW_027908710.1:0-233 GCF_054177405.1 Leptonychotes weddellii
TTTGCCCCAACAAGTAGACAAAATCAATCAACAGTGAAAACAAATTTTAAAAGTTGTAAAGCCATCTTCAGCATGAGGATTACCTGCACACTGACCACAATGACCAAAGATGTAGCCATGGTAACTGCAAAAGACTGGTAGTCGGCTATGTGCTGCCCATCTTCTCCAGCCACATTATAAAAGGCTCCATAGGGGATGAAGAAAAGGGCCAGTGAGGTGTAGATGCCATGTGC
>NW_027908711.1:0-233 GCF_054177405.1 Leptonychotes weddellii
TGTTTGTTTGTTTGGTGGGGGTGGCTTATCTTCTTTTAGGATAATCCTGGAGATCGAAGAACCAGCCTCGAACCACAACGGGGGCCAGCTGCTGTTTGGGGATGATGGGTACCTCTACATCTTTACTGGTGACGGCGGGATGGCCGGAGACCCCTTTGGAAAGTTTGGAAATGCCCAAAACAAGTATGTTCTACTTTTGGCTGGCCGGTGGGTTGGTTTACATACTCTTCTGG
>NW_027908712.1:0-233 GCF_054177405.1 Leptonychotes weddellii
CCTCCCGAATATCGCCTCGGATTCACTTCTCCGCCCGTCCTACCTTCCAGAAAGTGGTCGCTTTTCTGATGAGAGAGTTGTTGCTCTTCTTTTCTTCAATCTCCTGTTGAGTTTGTAGGTGTTCAGAATGGTTTGATCCCTATCCAGCTGAATTCCTGAGAGGAGACGAAATCCAGGTCTCCTACTCCTCCGCCATCTTCGACACTTTACATATTTAATTCTATATCCCATCA
>NW_027908713.1:0-233 GCF_054177405.1 Leptonychotes weddellii
AGCCATCACTGAGTTATGTGGCCACTCTCTGTAGACGTGCAGTGGGGTGGGGGAGGCAGGACTGGCAGCAAGAAGACACCAGCCTCCTAAGAGGCTTCAAACTTCAATAAATGGCACATTTAGAGTCTAAACACATGGTCAATATGAAATACAGTAAATACAGGATGTTCTCTCCATCACAAGTGCCTTTCGGGATCCGGGGCGAGAATGCTCTGCCTGTTGTCATCTAGCCT
>NW_027908714.1:0-233 GCF_054177405.1 Leptonychotes weddellii
GCCCTGTGAGCCCCAGACGTGGCGTGTGTCCCCCGTGCTGCTCGCAGGGCCCGCACACGGCTGGTGGTGGAGCGGCCACTTGACAGAGGGCACCGCCGCACGCAGGCACCAGGCAACGCCCGTGATGTGGGCCCCGGGGCAGGTGAGCCTTCACCTCCGGACGTGTCCCGCCGGGCAGAGTGAGGCCTGCTGCGATGTGCCCCATTCTGGGGCTCAGCCCGGGGGCCTGGGGG
>NW_027908715.1:0-1456 GCF_054177405.1 Leptonychotes weddellii
AACTATATGCCAATAAACTGAGCAATCTGGATGAAATGGAGGCCTTCCTGGAAACCTATAAGCTGCCAAGACTGAAACTGGAAGAAATTGACAACCTGAAGGCCAATAACCAGTAACGAGATTGAAGCAGTGATCCAAAACCTCCCAAAAAACAAGAGTCCAGGGCCTGATGGATTCCCTGGGGCATTCTACCAAAAATGCAAAGAAGATATAATACTATTCTACTGAAGCTGTATCAAAAAATAGAAACAGAAGGAAAGCTTCCAGACTCATTCTATGAGGCCAGCATTACCTTAATCCCCAAACCAGGCAAAGACCCCATCAAAAAGGAGAATTTCAGACCGATATCCCTGATGAATATGGATGCCAATATCCTCAACAAAATCCTACATAATAGAATCCAACAACATTAAAAGGATCATCCACCATGACCAAGTGGGATTTATCCCCGGGATGCAGGGGTGGTTCAACATTCGCAAATCAATCAGTGTGATAGAACACATTAATAAGAGGAGAGAGAAGAACCATATGGTCCTCTCTATTGATGCAGAAAAAGCATTTGACAAAATACAGCAACCTTTCCTGATTAAAACTCTCCAGAGTATAGGGATAGAGGGAACATTCCTCAAGTTCATAAAATCCATCTATGAAAAACCCACAGTGAATATCATCCTCAATGGGGAAAAGCTGAGAGCCTTTCCCTTAAGATCAGGAACACATCAAGGGTGCCCACTCTCACCACTATTGTTCAACATAGTACTAGAAATCCTAGCAACAGCCATCAGACAAGAAAAAGAAATAAATGTATTCAAATTGGCAAAGAAGAAGCCAAACTCTCTCTCTTCACAGATGACATGATACTTTATGTGGAAAACCCAAAAGACTCCACCCCCAAATTACCAGACCTCATACAGCAATTCAGTAATGTGGCAGGATACAAAATCAATGCACAGAAATCAGTTGCTTCCTTTTACACTAACAATGCAACTGTAGAAAGAGAAATTAGAGAAATGATTCCATTTACAATAGCATCAAAAACCATAATATACCTCAGAATAAACCTATCCAAAGAGGTAAAGGATCTATACTCTAGGAACTACAAAACACTCATGAAAGAAATTGAAGAAGACACGAAAAGATGGAAAAACATTCCATGCTCATGGATCGGAAGAATAAACATTGTTAAAATGTCTATGCTACCCAGAGCAATCTATACCTTCAATGCCATCCCGATCAAAATTCCAACGACATTTTTCAAAGTGCTGGAACAAACAATCCTAAAATTTGTATGGAATCAGAAAAGACCCCGAATTGCCAAGGAGATGTTGAAAAAGAAAAACAAAGCTGGGGGCATCACGTTGCCCGATTTCAAGCTATATTACAAAGCAGTGATCACCAAGACAGCATGGCACTGGCACAAAAACAGACATATAGACCAACGGAACAGAATAGAGAA
>NW_027908716.1:0-233 GCF_054177405.1 Leptonychotes weddellii
TATAAGTGGGAGGAAATTAAACAACTTCATGAGGAAAAAAATAGGCTGAGTTGTATTTTGAGATAGAACTTAAAGTCATGAAGTTGCAGGAAGTTTCACCTCAGAAACAGTTGTTTCTTTGAATTTTCAAAAGTAGACATGTGATGATGGCCTTAAGAATGATTTCTTTTGGGGGCTCCTGGCTGGTTCAATCAGAGGATCGTGTGACTCTTGATCTCGGGGTTGTGAGTTCA
>NW_027908717.1:0-233 GCF_054177405.1 Leptonychotes weddellii
GGGGCTAGATCCCAGGACCCAGAGGTCATGAGCTGAGCCAAAGGCAGATGCCCAACCAACTGAGCCACCCAGGTGCCCCCCAAATGACAAATTCTAATATGATGACAGTGATTACCCTACGAATAGAGGCCGAAGATGAGAAAGGAAAAGGAAATCTTTTTTTTTTTTAAGATTTTATTTATTTGACAGAGAGAGACACAGTGAGAGAGGGAACACAAGCAGGGGGAGTGGGA
>NW_027908718.1:0-233 GCF_054177405.1 Leptonychotes weddellii
GAATTTCAGCATCGGCAGGAATCAGACACCACAGTCACACTTATCAAACCCTACAGCCACTGAGAGCTTCGTGGCTGTAAGTCCTGAAGGGTTTCTGCTCCTCCGGGTATGGGTTCCTAGAGAAGTCCCCTTTTCAAGTCCAGTTTGGATCCCCAGTTGGGGGGTCACTGTTGGGAGGATACTGTGATATGTAGAGCAATAATATAACTTCTGGCAACTGTGATGGCCTATTG
>NW_027908719.1:0-233 GCF_054177405.1 Leptonychotes weddellii
TGCAGACCGTGAGCAGAGAGCTTCCTCGGGGCCCCTCTTGCCCACCGCAAGCAGGATCCCAGGATGGGCACGCCACTCCCGGGCTGTAACTGCGGCCAGAGCTGTGTTCAGGGGGGACAGTGGTGGTGCCCCACCGGGAGCCCACCTGTCCCTGTACGCAATCAGGGCCCATGGGCAGCACCCTGAGCTGCAGGTAGGCACCTGGGGGTCAAGTGGTCAAGTCCCAACGTCAC
>NW_027908720.1:0-233 GCF_054177405.1 Leptonychotes weddellii
TATTTGAGAGTGCGAGAGAGCACGAGCGAGGTGGGGGGGGGGGCAAAGGGAGAGGGGGAAGCAGATTCCCCACTGAGCAGGGAGCCCAACCCAGGACTCGATGCCAGGACCCTGAGATCATGACCTGAGCCAAACGTAGATGCTTAACCGACGGAGCCACCCAGGCGCCCCGAGATTTCCTTCTTAGTATTTCTCTGTTACTTAAATATTATCTAATGATGATGATGAAAAAA
>NW_027908721.1:0-233 GCF_054177405.1 Leptonychotes weddellii
CATCTTCTTTATCCATTCATCTACTTATGGACATTTTTTTTTTTTTAAGATTTTATTTATTTATTTGAGAGAGAATGAGAGAGAGAGCACATGAGAGGGGGGAGGGTCAGAGGGAGAAGCAGACTCCCTGCCAAGCAGGGAGCCCGATGCGGGACTCGATCCCGGGACTCCAGGATCATGACCTGAGCTGAAGGCAGTCGCTTAACCAACTGAGCCACCCAGGCGCCCTACTT
>NW_027908722.1:0-233 GCF_054177405.1 Leptonychotes weddellii
ATACAGTAGCTTTCCCTCCATTCTACAAATGGAGAACAAAGCCAAGGAGAAGTGACCTACTCATTGTTGCTCCCTTTTACAAACCAGCTGGCGGCTCCCTAGTCTCCTCACTGCTGCCTGCACCTCCTGGTTCCTCAGGGTGTAGATCATGGGGTTGAGCATGGGGGTCATGACCGTGTGGCTGATGGACACAGCCTTGTCCATGGAGAAGGGGGTGAAGGGCCGGGCATAGA
>NW_027908723.1:0-233 GCF_054177405.1 Leptonychotes weddellii
GTATCCTGAGATCATGACCTGAGCCAAAATCAAGAGTCAGATGCTTAACTAACTGAGCCACTCAGGTGCTCCTCAAATATTAACTTTTTTATATGATTAACAGTTTAAAAAAATGACAATGTGTAAATAACTCTAAATACACAGTTAATAATATTTAATAATTTAGTCTGAGAGTAAATTGTTTTAGGAAAAAGATCTCACAGGAAAGATATGAAGCTGAGTGCATATCATAT
>NW_027908724.1:0-233 GCF_054177405.1 Leptonychotes weddellii
TTCCGCTCGGGCCATGATCCTGGGGTCCTGGGATTGAGTCCCACTTCGGGCTCCTTGCTCAGCAGGGACCCTGCTTCTCCCTCTGCCTGCCACTCCCCCTGCTTGTACTCTCTTCTCTCTGTGACAAATAAAATCTTAAAAGAAAAAGAGGGGCACCTGGGTGGCTCAGTCAGTTAAGCGGCTGCCTCCAGCTCAGGTCGTGGTCCCAGGGTCCTGGGATCAAGCCCCACATC
>NW_027908725.1:0-233 GCF_054177405.1 Leptonychotes weddellii
GGCCTGGTGGTGGGTATTGAGGAGGGCACGTTCTGCATGGAGCACTGGGTGTTGTGCACGAACAATGAATCATGGAACACTTCATCTGGAACTAATGATGTAATGTATGGGGATTAACATAAGAATAAAAAAAAAAAAAAACAAATGTTCACAAAAAAAAAAAAATTAATGATGTACTGTATGGTGACTAACATAACATAATAATAATAATAATAAAGATGTCCTTCAATAAG
>NW_027908726.1:0-1456 GCF_054177405.1 Leptonychotes weddellii
TGCTCTTTGCCATGTGAAGATACCACAAGAAGTCAGCAATCTGCAACCTGGATGAGGTTTCTCACAGAGCCTATGTTAGCACGCCGAACTTGGACTCATAGCCCCCAGAACTGTGAGAAATCAATTTCTGTTGTTTGGAAGCCACCCAGTCTACGGTATTTTTGTAATAGTGGCTCAATCTGATTACAACAAATACCATTTATAGAGATCTCTAAGTGCATTTAACTTCAGGGAAAGCTTCTAAGGCAAATTTGCCCTAATTAGAATCTCTCATGGAAAATGCGGCAAGAATTTCAAAAACAAAGAATTTTATCATTAATGGTGCTCCCCTCTTTACATAGGGGGAATTTGGGGCTCTGAGGTATTTCAAAGCATTTACAAAAGCTGCTTTCAAATTTTTAAATATGAAATTAACCAAGAAAATGTGTTTTGTTCTAGTTACTTCTCCTTTTCTTTGAATGTGGGTATATAAATGAAAATGAAAATAAATGAAGTAAGACTTGAAAATATGGCCACTCATGCTTGTGTTCCACAAAGACAGGTGCTACATTTTGCTGTCCTCTAGGGTTACAGAGATAGCAATTTGTTTACTTCAAAATCAGTTCTACTCTTCTAAGCCGGTGTTTTAAAAGGTAAGTACTTAGTGATAACTAGTTTACTGTTTCTACTGTGGCAGAGAACTTTATCCGCTTATCACAAACTCTTCTATCCTGTTTTAATTAATGACAGACTCATTTTTAATTCAGTGCTTTACCTCTCAGAATGAAACACTGCATTTTCCAACTTCTTCCTAGGATAATTGCAGCCATGGGACTAATGAGATATAAATGGGAATGTAGCTCCCATTAGACAATGGTTTAAAGGGAAATGATTCAACTTAAAAATCCATTTCTTTCCTCCTGCTTCACTTCCTTCTTCTACTCAGCAGCTTGACTCTGAAGCTACAGCTGCATTTCCAACAGTCATACTGGACTGAAAATCTAGCCATACACCAACATCGTACACAGTGATGCAACCAAAACACGGGAGTCTTGTGTCTGGTGAATACTTTGGATCTGCCATATCTCACTTGGATATATCTTTAAATTTATTTTTTTAATGAGAAATACATTTTTGTCTTTCTTTAGCTACATTGACCCATTTGCCCTTTCTTTCTTTTTTGAAATTCTTGCCGCATTTTCCATGAGAGATTCTGATTAGGGCAAATTTGCCTTAGAAGCTTTCCCTGAAGTTAAATGCACTTAGAGATCTCTATAAATGGTATTTGTTGTAATCAGATTGAGCCACTATTACAAAAATACCGTAGACTGGGTGGCTTCCAAACAACAGAAATTGATTTCTCACAGTTCTGGGGGCTATGAGTCCAAGTTCGGCGTGCTAACATAGGCTCTGTGAGAAACCTCATCCAGGTTGCAGATTGCTGACTTCTTGTGGTATCTTCACATGGCAAAGAGCA
>NW_027908727.1:0-233 GCF_054177405.1 Leptonychotes weddellii
CCGTGGACCTCTCTGCTCCGCACTCTCCTCCCTTCTGTTCATCACAAACAGGCAGGAGCCAGCCTGGGTCCATCCAGCCAACTCCTAGTGGGCCTACAATCCTAGCGCTGACCCAGAAAACCTTCCTCCAGCCCCTCAAATGGCACGGAGCGACTTCCCCTCTCTGTTCTGCTCACCATGTACTTGTTGACACCCACACGCCTTGATGGGAACCTGGGTCCCTGGACACCGGG
>NW_027908728.1:0-233 GCF_054177405.1 Leptonychotes weddellii
TGGGCCATTTGCAGTCTGGTTGGGAGATAAGTGGCCTGAAAAATGACAGCCGTGCAAGGCTGCAGGTGTTTGAGAAGTTCCAGAAGAGCCTATAGCACAGCTACTTTTTTGTAGGACTGCCCAGCCCGGAATTACTTTATTGTCCGTTTCATGCCTGTGTCTGTCACCTGCCAGACTTGAGCTCCCTGAGGCAGGAATATGGCTGCCTTGTTTTCTCTGCAGCCCCAGCATCT
>NW_027908729.1:0-233 GCF_054177405.1 Leptonychotes weddellii
TATGTGTGTGTATATATGTGTATATATATATGATTATATATATATATGATAATGTATAGAAATGCAAGAGAAGTGGATATATACCACTTCTCTTTATCCATTCACCTGTGGATGGACATCTGGGCTCTCTCCATATTTTACTTATTGTGGACATTTCTGCTATAAACATTGGGAGGTGCATGTGCCCCTTCAAATCACTGTATTTGTATCCTTTGGATAAATACCTAGTAGTG
>NW_027908730.1:0-233 GCF_054177405.1 Leptonychotes weddellii
ACTTTGTCCATACCAATTCAGGGAATGTGGCTCTGCCTATAAACTAACAGGGTCTACTTCATCTGCACAGAATCTAACTCATCAAACGGAGCCTGGCCTGAATTCTAGGACGAGGGAAAGGAAACACTGAAGAAAATAATGTGACTATCAAAAATTTACATGATGTACCAATGGGCAGTCTCGATGACAGCTTCGTGGCGTTTAAAAGAACTGCAGAGGCGCCTGGGCGGCTC
>NW_027908731.1:0-233 GCF_054177405.1 Leptonychotes weddellii
ATGGTGACTAACATAACATAATAAAATTAAATTAAAAAAAAAAAAGAAAGAAGCTATGAGTAGATGAAAATGTGCTCTTTCTGCCAAGACTAGACAAGTGTAATGGATAATAACTCAAAAGTACTCTCAGTCCATGAACACATTTTGATCTAAATTAATGACCTCGATATACATTGCCATTACTTTGGATGGAGAATGTTCAAATTGTTACCAATGTTCTTAATGTACTCATG
>NW_027908732.1:0-233 GCF_054177405.1 Leptonychotes weddellii
ATTCAAATTTCTCTAGTGTCCTTACTTTTGTCTCCTTTCTGGACTTTCAGCTTCCCTACATACTCTTCCTCAGAAAAAGTCTGTGTCTTGCAGCTTTTTCACCTGTAAACAGCAGGAGCCCTGTTGGTATGGTGGTAAGGTATGGAGGAGAGAGGGGGCATTCTATAGTCCACCAATTAAATTTCATTCTTACAGTGGGCCTGGATCTTGGGCCTGTGACCTGCACAGGAGGG
>NW_027908733.1:0-233 GCF_054177405.1 Leptonychotes weddellii
TGGGCCATTTGCAGTCTGGTTGGGAGATAAGTGTCCTGAAAAATGACAGCCGTGCAAGGCTGCAGGTGTTTGAGAAGTTCCAGAAGAGCCTATAGCACAGCTACTTTTTTGTAGGACTGCCCAGCCCGGAATTACTTTATTGTCCGTTTCATGCCTGTGTCTGTCACCTGCCAGACTTGAGCTCCCTGAGGCAGGAATATGGCTGCCTTGTTTTCTCTGCAGCCCCAGCATCT
>NW_027908734.1:0-233 GCF_054177405.1 Leptonychotes weddellii
TGATCAAGCACTATATGTATCAGACATGATACCGAAGATGAAAAAAAAACAAACCAAAACCTGAATAAAGCATTGTGCCTGCCTTCAGAGAGCTTCCCCCTAAGGAAAAGACAAGCAAAATGCTGCTTTTCATGATGGTTGCAGTGATCTGTGACAGGGCCAAGGGCTCCTAGCAGCAAGGATCTTTGACCCCGGGGGTGGGGAGAGTCAGGGAAGCTCGTTGGAGGACATGA
>NW_027908735.1:0-233 GCF_054177405.1 Leptonychotes weddellii
TACATACACATGCACGTACACAAATATCTGAGTTCTACTTTATTTTGTTTTCTTTAGTGTTGTTATAAAATTTGATAAAGACTCTCATCTTTACTTCCATTAAAAAAAAAAATCCTCCCCAGGGTGCCTGGGTGGCTCAGTCAGTTAAGCCTCCGAATCTTGATTTCGACTCAGGTCATGATCCTTGCTCAGTGGGAAGTTTGCTGGAGATATTCTCTCTCCCTCTCCCTCTG
>NW_027908736.1:0-233 GCF_054177405.1 Leptonychotes weddellii
GGAGGCTCTGGCTACGGAGGCTGCGGTTACGGAGGCTGCGGTTACGGAAGCTGCGGTTACGGAGGCCAGGGCTGTGGCTATGGCTCCAGCTATGGCTGTGGCTTCCGCAAACTGGGCTGTGGCTACGGATACGGCTCTGGCTGTGGCTACGGATACGGCTCTGGCTGTGGCTACGGATACGGCTCCCGCTCTCTCTGTGGCTCTGGATGCGGCTCTGGCTTTGGCTGCTACTA
>NW_027908737.1:0-1456 GCF_054177405.1 Leptonychotes weddellii
AAAAAAAAAAAAAGAAAAAGATAAAGATAAAAACAAAAACAGAACAAAACAAAAACAGAATATGATCAAATATGATCAGGCTGGTATATAGATCAGTGCCACACACTAGATTTGGGGTGTATTTTGGTCTTTTAGAAGAAAGTGCCTCCCAAAATTTTAAAGAAAGAAAATCTTATATATGTACAAAAATAAGGGTTGATATGATGAAGGGATGGAATATGACTGTAAAGATGGAAATTATAAAGTATTTTATAAAAGGAATTGATAAGTTTTTTGAAAAAGGAAAGAGGATTAAAAAAAAAAAAAGAAAAAGGAGAGAATGATATCAGGCAGGGGCGTAGAAAAAAACCATACACTAGAGATTTAGTGTATATTTTGATCTGTTAGAAGAAACTATCTCAAAATTTTAAAGAGAGAACAACTTACATATATATGCCAAAAATATGGGTAACTACTATGAAGGGATAGAATATGACTCTAAAAATGAAAAATAAAAATGTTTTCTAAAAAAGGGATTGATAAGATGTTGGTTGAAAAAGGGAAAAAGAAAAATTCAAAAAAAAAAAACCAGTTAAAAAAAATTAACTTTGAAAGACTACAGAATCATGGTAAAAAAGCCATGGATTTTATGTGCAGTATTCCCCTAGAGCTGCAGTTCTGCTGTTCTCATTGATCAGTAAACTTGGTCTTGGCTGGCTGTTCTTGCTATCTTCTGGGGGAGGGGCTTGTTGCCGTGGTTCCCAAATGCCTTTGCTGGAGGTGGAATTGCCCCGCCCTTGCCTGGTCTGGGCTAAGTAATCTGCTCGGGTTTGCTCTCAGGAGCTTTTGTTCCCTGCAAGCTTTCCATACAGCTTTGGAGGCGGAGAGTGAAAATGGCAGCCTCCCAATCTCCGCCTCAGAGGAGCCGAGAACTCGGGGCCCTGCTACTCAGTGAGCCCCCAGAGAAAAGCCATTGGTCACTCCCGTCTTCCCCGTCTCCGGCTGCCCTCTGTGCTCACCCGGCCCGTGACCGCACATTTGTATCTCTGGCACCTGACCCCGTGTGGAGTCTTCAATCCCAGCAGATCCCTGTGGTGCGCTCCCGTGCCTCTCTTTCCGGGGGAGGAAGCGGAGTCTCCCTGGATCTGCCGCTTGTTGGGTCCCTGCTGGAGGAGCAGTGGCCCTACTGTGCCGCGGATCACGGTTTATGGCAACCCAGAGCTGAGAGCCCACGCCTCGGCTCCGTCTCTGCAGCCGGCTTCCCTGCTCTGATACCTGGGACCTCTGCCACTCTCAGGCACCCCCGGTCTTTCTGTGACCCCGAGGTTCCTGAGACCACACTGTCCCGCGAGGGTTCCACCCCCTGCTTAGCCACCGGAGTGATGTCCCTCAGCGGAGCAGACTTCTAAAAGTTGTGATTTTGTGCTCTGCTGCTCTATCACTTGCCAGAAGCGGCCAACGGAGGCCCCTCCCCCGC
>NW_027908738.1:0-233 GCF_054177405.1 Leptonychotes weddellii
GGGAAATACTCCATGATTAAAATGGCATCATAAAAAATTGGTAAAGGACAAACTATTTAACAGATGGGATCAGGAAAATATTTTCACTAAGGAGAAGATAAAACTGAACCCTTACTATGAGCATAGAAGTGTCAAAGATAAATCTATAAACAATAGATAATCTCAGGAAACAAACTGAGGGTTGCTGGAGTGGGGGGGGGTGGGAGGGACGGGGTGGCTGGGTGATAGACATT
>NW_027908739.1:0-233 GCF_054177405.1 Leptonychotes weddellii
CTGCTCTAACAATCGCCGTGGTCAGAGACGGTGCGGAATCCTGATGATGCGTAAATTCAGCGCTACCAGCGGTGCAGGTGAGACCCTGACACAGGTGTGAACTCCCCATGGTGGGAAGACTTGTGCCCGAGGGCTGGTGCCTCCCACCCCAGGAGCACACCTCTGGAGCCCAGTCCATCTCAGACGCGGCTGTCATTCACGGAGGTGGTGTCATGGAGGAAACTCTGCTCAAT
>NW_027908740.1:0-233 GCF_054177405.1 Leptonychotes weddellii
TTGGCTGTGGAGTAGTTTAATTTGAATTAATCACTAGACTCTCTTCAGAGTTAGAAATGAGGTGGTATTTAAAGCAAGTTACATTGTTAGTATAATCTGACACCTTAAAGTTTAGCCTGAGGTGCAGTCAGTTGTATGTATACTTGATAATCTGTACTTTTTTTTGCCCCCAAATCTTTAATGACTAGGATGATTTCCAATATCAATGTTCAGTAATTTGAGGGTGGGAGAAG
>NW_027908741.1:0-233 GCF_054177405.1 Leptonychotes weddellii
AATTGGATTCTAAGTATCTTAACGGTGGGAGGTGTTGACTTTTAATTCTTTTGGTTTCCCACAGTTCCTTTGAATACATGTGATATTTTTAAAAGTTCTCAAGAAAGGTGGGTGGCAATTAGTTTAAATTACAGCTTTTCATCTGATAAGGGTGTATTATCAGAATATTTTTAAAGGCCTACTTTTCAGGCATCCAGTTTCTTCTGGTTGTACTAGATGCTTAGCCAAGGAAA
>NW_027908742.1:0-233 GCF_054177405.1 Leptonychotes weddellii
TATAAAATATGAAAATATACTATTATTTTGCTTTCACAAGAGATACATTAATGACTTTTAAGGCAATTCTTTGAAAAGGATATCTGAATGGCCAGTAAATATATGGCACAACTACCCATGTCAGTAAAAACAAAAATTTATTATTAATGTAAGAATGAAAAACCATTTCTCACAAATAAGTCCACAAAAGTTTTTATTTATTTTTTTATTCTTATGTTAATCCCCATACATTA
>NW_027908743.1:0-233 GCF_054177405.1 Leptonychotes weddellii
CATATTTTACCAGTGGTAATAGATTTAATGTACTTTTTAAAACAAAAAAACAAAACAACAGCAACAGCAGTATATTGCCTGTGCTCCAGGCCACAAAATTTCCTCCTGAGATACATAAATGGAACATTGCTGAATGAGCTGAATGCAATGGTCTACACAATGTGGGCATTATTCCTGTTGTTAATTTGAGCTGTGTCGATGAACGTGAGCTAATTCTAATATGCATTGTCCCT
>NW_027908744.1:0-233 GCF_054177405.1 Leptonychotes weddellii
TGACAATAATTTGATTGCAAAACAAGTCTAAGTAAAAAAAAAAAAAATTGGCCTGATTATTTACATAAGTGCAGGAAGAATAGAGGTTGACCTATAGACTCTTTCAAAACAGCTTTCAGGGCTGTTTTCAGTCTGTTGGGCATCTGAGTCTTGGTTTCGGCTCAGGTCATGATCTCAGGGTCCTGGGACCAAGACCCACCTTGGGCTCCCTCCTCAGTGGGAGTCTGCTTGTC
>NW_027908745.1:0-233 GCF_054177405.1 Leptonychotes weddellii
TCTGAAGAGTCAGGTGTGTGCAATTGTGTTGTAAGGCTAGAAAAGGTACCTGCATCCGCTAGATTGCTCTTGGCTATGAGGAATGAAATCATGAATGAAATGATATCCTTAAGAACACTGGCATAAGCAGTTACACAATTACACACCCCTAGTAGGGATGGATGGCTTCAAAAGAGCTAAGTCAGCAGTTCACTGAGATCACTAAGGACCCAAGTTCTTTTTACTTTTTCACA
>NW_027908746.1:0-233 GCF_054177405.1 Leptonychotes weddellii
GTGGCTGATTTCAAGCTACCAGTGTTATATTACTAACCTTGCGGTCAGGCAGAGACGCACAGGAGCACATATATAGTATTTCCATCAGGGAAACACAACCAATATCATCTCAAGGGCATAGATAAGAGGAAATTGTAGTAAAATTAGAAAGGTATGGAGTTTTGAGTATTTATTACCTTTGTCTTTAGTACTGGAAATGAAGAGGTAAGGTCTTATTATTGGCAAATAATCTG
>NW_027908747.1:0-233 GCF_054177405.1 Leptonychotes weddellii
GATCACAGAGCAGGCCAGACAACCACCCCGATCTCCCCACCACCAGCCACAGCCACCGTGGTCGCTGAACAACGTGAGGGCGGAGATCCGGGCTGAGTGATCCCCGGCAGCGTCCCCAGCACCCCACATGGAGTCTGGCACGTGCTGCTCACTCATGACAACCCTGAGGAATGAAGGCAATCGCCAAGGAATCAACAAAGCAAAGAAAGAAAACCCACGACATGTTCGCACGC
>NW_027908748.1:0-1456 GCF_054177405.1 Leptonychotes weddellii
ATGCCAGCAGACTTCAAAAGAAAGCTGGGGTAGCAATTCTTATATCAGACAAATTAGACTTTAAACTAAAGTCTGTAGTTAGAGACAGAGAAGGACACTATATCATTCTTAAAGGGTCTATCCAACAAGAAGATCTAACAATTGTAAATATCTATGCCCCCAACATGGGAGCAGCCATCTACATAAGCCAACTGTTCACCAAAATAAAAAGTCATATTGATAACAATACATTAATTGTAGGAGAACTCAATACTCCACTCTCAGCAATGGACAGATCATCTAAGCAGAAAATCAACAAGGAAACAAGAGCTTTGAATGATAAACTGGACCAGATGGACCTCATAGATATATACAGAACATTCCACCCTAAAACAACAGAATACTCATTCTTCTCGAGCGCACATGGAACTTTCTCCAGAATAGACCACATACTAGGTCATAAATCAGGTCTCAACCAACACCAAAAGATTTAGATTATTGCCTGCATATTCTCAGACCACAATGCTTTAAAACTGGAACTCAATCACAAGAAAAATCTGGCAGAAATTCAAACACTTGGAAGCTAAAGACCACTCTGCTCAAGAATGTTTGGGTCAATCAGGAAATCAAAGAACTTAAATAATTCATGGAAATCAATGAGAATGAAAACACATTAGTCCAAAACCTATGGGATACTGCAAAGGCGGTCCTAAGGGGGAAATACATAGCCATCCAAGCCTCACTCAAAAAAATAGAAAAATCCCAAATTCACCAACTAACTCTACACCTTAAAGAACTAGAGAAAAAGCAACAAACAATGCACAAGCCACACATTAGAAGAGAAATAATTAAAATTAAAGCAAAGATCAATGAATTAGAAACCAGCAACACAGTAGATCAGATCCACGTAACTGGAAGTTGGTTCTTTGAAAGAATTAATAAGATCGATAAACCACTGGCCAGACTTATCCAAAGGAAAAGAGAAAGGACCCAAATTAATAAAATTATGAATGAAAGGGGAGCGATCACTACCAACACCAAGGAAATAGAAACAAATCTTAGAAATTATTATCAACAACTATATGCCAATAAACTGAGCAATCTGGATGAAATGGAGGCCTTCCTGGAAACCTATAAGCTGCCAACACTGAAACAGGAAGAAACTGACAACCTGAATAGGCCAATAACCAGTAACGAGATTGAAGCAGTGATCAAAAACCTCCCAAAAAACAAGAGTCCAGGGCCTGATGGATTCCCTGGGGAATTCTACCAAACATTCAAAGAAGAAATAATACCTATTTTACTGAAGCTGTTCCAAAAAATAGAAACAGAAGGAAAACTTCCAAACTCATTCTATGAGGCCAGCATTACCTTAATCCCCAAAGCAGGCAAAGACCCCATCAAAAAGGAGAATTTCAGACCGATATCCCTGATGAATATGGATTCCAAAATCCTCAACAAAATCCTAGCTAATAGG
>NW_027908749.1:0-233 GCF_054177405.1 Leptonychotes weddellii
TCCTCCAAGTGCTATCTGGTTTCCCTTGTGATTGTTTTGACCCACTGGTTCCATAGGAGTGTGGTGTTTAGTTCCCATATTTGTGAATTTCCAAACTCCCTTCCAAATTAGAACGAATTTCCGATTTCATTCCATTGTGGTCGGAGAACATATTTTGTACAATTTCAATCTTTTTAAATGTACTGAGATTTGTTTTATGTGGTCTGTTAACATGCAGTCTGTCCTCGATCCCA
>NW_027908750.1:0-233 GCF_054177405.1 Leptonychotes weddellii
AGATAGAAGGATCCTGTTCTTGTAAGTTGGATTATGTGACTCTCTGCATATAGACTTCTGTTGGCTCCCCAGTTTGCTTAAAGTAAATCTAAAGTACTTAGAAAGGTGGCTTTGTAATTTCATCACCTACAACTCTTCCTGTCATTCATTTTGCTTCAGCCACACAGTCTCCATGCTGTTTCTGGAGATAATGGGCACCTTCCTGTCTCAGGGCTTTTGCACATGCTCTTCTC
>NW_027908751.1:0-233 GCF_054177405.1 Leptonychotes weddellii
AGTTTGTGAAGGACTCAGTTTGGCTGGCTAAAAGATGCACTAAACCTGATAGAAAAGAATTCCAGAAGATTGCCATGGCAACAGCAATAGGATTTGCTATAATGGGATTCACTGGCCTGTTTTGTGAAATTGATCCATATCACTAGTAATAACATCATTGTTGGTGACTGAATACCTTTTAATTTTTTTTTTTTTTTTTATTCTTATGTTAATCCCCATACATTACATCATTA
>NW_027908752.1:0-233 GCF_054177405.1 Leptonychotes weddellii
AAATCTTTCTTGGCTGGTAGGACACGTGGATCCCAATGGTTGAGAATTAGACTTAAGTGGCATGTACTTGGCATGTTTATATTTTAAGAATAATTAATTGTACCATTTATGTCTTTAGACATTAAAACAGCATGATTTTAAGACTCTGATTGCTTATGCTTTTTTTTGAATTTTGTTTTTATGTCTTTCCTCTTTTTTTTGGTGGGGGGGTGAAGCAGAATTGCATTATGGAC
>NW_027908753.1:0-233 GCF_054177405.1 Leptonychotes weddellii
CACTCCAAAACTGGTCAGTACACATACACTACACACACACACACACACACACACACACGCACACACACACCACTTGAATAATGAAGACCCCTTCCTTTGGGAGAAATAGGTAGAGTAGGTACTAATAAAGTCATATTCAATGTGTGTTTCACTTTGCCCTGTAATCTACCACCATGCCTGAAGGTAGGGTTCATACAAAGATTTATAAATTACTTGCTTTATTTGTTAACACA
>NW_027908754.1:0-233 GCF_054177405.1 Leptonychotes weddellii
AACTACTACATATGGCATTACGTCAAAAATAATCTGAGAAGCAGGGGTGCCTGGGTGGCTCAGATGGTTAGGTGTCTGCCTTCGGCTCGGGTCATGGGATCGAGCCTTATGTCCTACTCAGTGGGGACCCTGCTACTCCCTTTCCCTCTGTCCCTCTCCCTACTCATGCTCTTTCTTTCTCTTTCTCTCTCTCTCTCTCAAATAAATAAATAAAATCTTGTTTAAAATAAAAA
>NW_027908755.1:0-233 GCF_054177405.1 Leptonychotes weddellii
AATTTGAATCCAAGCCCACATGAGGTGAAAGCCTCTCCTCCCCACCCTTTTTAAAATAACTCCACAACCAACAACATGCGATTGTACTGATAATTCACTGTTTCTTTCACTGGTTTCCGCAATCCAGATCCTATAACTCTTCCAAGGTTAAAAAAGTAAACTGAGAGGAACCTGACTGGCTTTAAAATAAGAGAAATTACTTCCCACAGTTCTGGAGGCTAGAAGTCCAAGAT
>NW_027908756.1:0-233 GCF_054177405.1 Leptonychotes weddellii
TTTTTTTTTTTTAAGATTTTATTTATTTATTTGACAGAGAGAGAATGAGAGAGAGAGCACATGAGAGTGGGGAGGGTCAGAGGGAGAAGCAGGCTCCCTGCCGAGCAGGGAGCCCGATGCGGGACTCGATCCAGGGACTCCAGGATCATGACCTGAGCCGAAGGCAGTCGCTTAACCAACTGAGCCACCCAGGCGCCCCCGACGGCTATTTAAAAAAAAAAAAAAAAAAAAAA
>NW_027908757.1:0-1456 GCF_054177405.1 Leptonychotes weddellii
GGGGTGTCTGCTGCTCCCCCTCCTTCCTGCTCGAGCTCTCTCTCACTATCTCTGTCTCTCTCAAATAAAAAAAAAAATTATTTACTTCAGTATCTACTGTACTACATAAGATGTCTGGCTTTCAATAAAAATGTAGGAACTATATAAAAGTTAAGATAAACATACACTTACTAGATAAAAACAAAAAACAAAATAAAAAAATAAACACCAGACTCAGATATGACACACAATGTTGAAATTAATAGAGAATTCAAAATAATTGTAATTAATATGGTAATGGCTCTCATGGAAAAGGTAGGCAACATACAAGACCAGATGGGAAATGTCAATAGAAAGATGGAAGCTGGGACACCTGGGTGGCTCAGTTGGTTTAGTGTCTGCCTTTGGCTCAGGTCAGGATTCCAGGGTCCTGGGATCAAGCCCCGCGTCGGGCTCCCTGCTCAGGAGGAGCCTGCTTTTGCCTCTGCCTACACTCCCCCTGCTTGTGCTCTCTCTCTCTCTCTGACAAATAAATAAAATCTTAAAAAAAAAAGAAAGATGGAAGCTATGATTAAGAATTAAATAAATGTTAGAATGGAAAAAGACAGCAAGAGAGATAAAGAATGCCTTTGATGAGCTTGATGTCACAGCCAAGGATCCGTGGACTGGAAGATAAGTGAGTAGAAATTCTCCACACTGACATGAGAAAAAAATAGTGGTTTAAAACCCCAAACAACCAAAAACCAAAACCAAAACCATAGACAGAGCATCCAAGAGCTATAGGACAATATCAAATGGTCTAAAATATGCAATAGAAATCTCAAAGAATAACATAATGGTTGCATTTTTTTTTTTTTCAAAATTAAAGACAGACGCCAAACCACAGATCCAAGAAACTCAGGGAATGCTAAATGGGATAAATACAAACTGTAAACAACAACAACAACACACACCTGGGCATACCACATTATAAACTGACAAAAATGAAGAAAAAGAAATAATCTTGAAGACAGCTCAACCAAAAAATACATATTATCTACAGAAGAACAGGGACAAGAACAATAGAAGATTTCTTGTTAGAAACCATGCAAGCAAGAAAGTAATGAAAGGATGCTTTTAAACTGCTGAAAGAAAAAACAAAACCTGTTGACTCAGTATGATAAGTTTAAATTATCATTTGAATTATCATTCAAAATAAAGGATAAAGACTTTTTCAAAACAAAAATTTAGGGAATTCATTGTTAGCATACCTACTGAACAAGAAATATTAAAGGAAGTTCTTCAGGCTATGAGTCAGAATCTTAGATCCATGCAAAGAAATGAAGAACACTAGAAATGGAATAAAGGCAAAATAAATTTCATTTTGTTTCCTATTTTGATTGTCCTGAAAGATGATTACATAAAATAAAAATAGAGGAGAACATAGGCGGTAACCTCTTTGACATCGGCCACAGCAACTTCTTTCAAGATACATCTC
>NW_027908758.1:0-233 GCF_054177405.1 Leptonychotes weddellii
AGAGGATTGAGAGGAGTAGAGAAGGTCAAATTAACCATGTGTTGATAGTTGTGGAAACCAGGGGATGAGTGCATGAGGGTTTTCGTATTTCCCTATCTTATATATTCATCATCCACAAAATAGATTTTTTTTTAAGGAAGCACCTCTACAGCATTTATTTAAACCAACTCTAGAGACAACATATGTAAACATATGTGTGAGAGAGAAACAAAGAAAAGAATACCCAAAATGCT
>NW_027908759.1:0-233 GCF_054177405.1 Leptonychotes weddellii
TCTAAAATATTGTTCCTACATAGCAATTAAGAAGGAATGCCTTTAAAATTATGGAGATGACTTACAAGCTCAAATAGATTTTTAGAAAGCAGTAAATTCACTGAAAGATAAAAGTTCAGAATGGGGGGGGCAGAGCAAGATGGCGGAGGAGTAGGAGACCTGGATTTCGTCTCCTCTCAGGAATTCAGCTGGATAGGGACCAAACCATTCTGAACACCTACAAACTCAACAGG
>NW_027908760.1:0-233 GCF_054177405.1 Leptonychotes weddellii
TCATTCTCTCTCTCAATAAATAAATAAAATCTTTAAAAAAAGAAAGAAAGAAAGAAAGAAACCAGAAACGAGAGATACAGGAAGCAGACACTACATCTAAGGCTGAGGTAGAGCACCCAAAGAAGAAAGACATTTGGAAGAGGTAAGACAGAGATTCTGTTTGTTGGAGAAGGTGGGACCAGGGTCCCCAGGAAGGGAAAGGAGTTTGCCATCATGCCACAGGTCAAGCCTGT
>NW_027908761.1:0-233 GCF_054177405.1 Leptonychotes weddellii
GGCTTTCTTAGCATCCTTCTTTGTTTTCTCAGTTTTGTAATCTATTATTTTTAGCAAATATTGTTGAGCCTAGGGACAGCTGGGTGGCTCAGTCTGTTAAGCGTCTGCCTTCAGCTCAGGTCATGATGCCACAGTCCTGGGATCGAGTCCTACGTTGGGTTCCTTGCTCAGCAGGGAGCCTGCTTCTCCCTCTGCCTGCCGCTCCCCCCTGCTTGTGTGCTCTCTCTCTCTCT
>NW_027908762.1:0-233 GCF_054177405.1 Leptonychotes weddellii
TTCTTCACTTCTCTCCTTCTCTCTTTTAATCTCGCTGTGTCAGGGCACTCCCCAGGGTGGTGTGGTGGGCAGGGAAGGGTAAAGTCCAGATCTTTTGAAGAGGAATGATTCTCTTACAGTTCATTGCTTATGAGCTCTGTAAAATTTTTTTTCACACCATAGACACCAACTGTTGACTTAAAAAAAAAAAAAAAAAAAAAACACCCACTGCAAATTCCACACCATGATGATTG
>NW_027908763.1:0-233 GCF_054177405.1 Leptonychotes weddellii
TTTTAAAGATTTTATTTGTTTATTTGACAGAGCAAGAGAGGGAACACAAGTAGTGGGAGTGGGAGAGGGAGAAGCAGGCTTCTCGCGGAGCAGGGAGCCTGATGTGGGGCTTGATCCCAGGACCCTGGGATCATGACCTGAGCCGAAGGCAGACGCTTAATGACTGAGCCACCCAGTCGCCCCATTTGTTCTTTTTTTTAAAAAGTGGGCTCTATATGCCCAACGTGGGGCTT
>NW_027908764.1:0-233 GCF_054177405.1 Leptonychotes weddellii
TCTGTACTTTACTCTTGATTTTATGGTAAACCTAAAACTGGTCTAAAAAAATATAGTCTCGGGGGTGGAGCAAGATGGTGGAGGAGTAGAAGACCTGGATTTCGTCTGGTCTCAGGAATTCAGCTGGATAGGGATCAAACCATTCTGAACACCTACAAACTCAACAGGAGATCGAAGAAAGGAATAGCAACAACTCTCTGAACAGAAAAGCGACCACTTACTGGAAGGTAGGA
>NW_027908765.1:0-233 GCF_054177405.1 Leptonychotes weddellii
AGAAAACATAGGGCAAAATTTTCATGACACTGGGTTTGGCAATAATTTCTTGGATATGATACCAAAGGCACAGACAACAAGAGATAAAAATAGACAAATTAGACTTCATGAAAAAAATTAATTTTCTACATAAAAAGGTACTATGAACACAGTAAAAAGCCAACCCACAAGATGGGAGAAAATATTTGCAAATCATAAACCTGATATACATATGGATATGGATAAAGAGTTAG
>NW_027908766.1:0-233 GCF_054177405.1 Leptonychotes weddellii
TTTTTTTTTTTTTTTTTTTGACAGATTGCATAAGTAGGCAGAGCAGCAGGCAGAGGGAGAGGGAGAAGCAGGCTCTCCACCCAGCAGGGAGCCTGATGTGGGACTCGATCCCAGGACTCCGGGATCATGACCCGAGCCGAAGGCAGACGCTTCACCGACTGAGCCACCCAGGCGCCCCTCTCTCAACTAAATCTTAAAAAATATTTTTTGGGGGGGCGCCTGGGTGGCTCAGT
>NW_027908767.1:0-233 GCF_054177405.1 Leptonychotes weddellii
AGCATGTTTTTTGTGAGAGAAAATGTCAGCTACAGGAAATGGTAAACACATTATAGAGATGACAGGCAGAAGAGAGAAATAAAATCTTGCCCAAATAGATTTCTTGAGAATATTTAAGAATTTGAAAAGTTTACAGCGACATATGTTTAAATCTAGTAGTCACCATAAAATTTCTGAATGAACGTTAATCCAGCCAATATTTTCTTTTCTTTAAAGATTTTATTTTTAAGTAA
>NW_027908768.1:0-1456 GCF_054177405.1 Leptonychotes weddellii
GAGAGAGAGAGAGCGCACAAGCAGTGGGGAGGGGCAGAGGGAGAGAGACAAGCAGACTCCCTGCTGAACAGGGAGCCCAATTCGGGGCTCCATCCCAGGACCCTGGGATCATGACCTGAGCTGAAGGCAAACACTTAACCACAGGTGCTCCTGAGTAAATGTATTTTAAAATAAGATCTACATGATGGATAATTCGTGGCTTAAAATATATCTTTAATTCTTTTTGAGCAGTAATCAGTATACTCTTCTTTGATGTACCTTAATGCCTTAATTGTGGTATATGACCCCAAATCATCATAGGTGTTTTTTTTAATCTAAAAATCAGTGCAACTGGGAAGTGTTATGACTTGATAGCTAGAACTAGCAGATTGTTCATATCAAAAATATTTAGAATAAAGGTAAAACCAGCCTGTGTTAAGGCTAGTGTAGAAGGTCCCAGCATATGTGTCATACAAGAAGAGCAGTCTGTGAGACCCAGCACACACTGGTTAAATTTTTCTATGGGACAGAATATGGCCCTAGACTCACAGAGTAAAAGTGGCCTCCCCCGGCTTTGCATTTGGTACAACTCTGCATACACAAATCAGTGTTGTAAGATTTATTCCACGAACATTTATTAAAAACCTATTATGTGCCAACACTGTGCTAATTGTTTAAAAATGAAATTAAGATTCTTTTGCTTCCTGGGACAAACTCCTTTAGTGAATTCCTACGTAAGTTGAGTCCTTCTTATTTCAATATCCCTGTAGCTGATCACTCTTAATACCTGGCCTTCCAAAGTGTTGTCCTGGTCTTTCCAGTGACCCTTCCTCTCCTATATTGCCTATTATCTGTCTATTGAGCTGCTCAGGCAGGAATTTTTGTTGGTTTTGTTCATTGCTGTATCTCTAACACCAAGAACAGTGTTTAGAGTATCCTAGACTCAAGTATTTTGGAAATGAATGAATGAAAAATAGCACCAACTTATCCAATTTATTTCAATAAACATTTATCAAGTGTCCATACAACATTTCTGCACATGAAAATACTCAATGCATTCTGACTTAAGACCAATCAGTCTTAAATAAAGGATTGTGAAGTAGGATGAAGCAAGAGGAAAGGAGATGTTGAATCTGAATTGTACAAAAGATATTGCTTCTAGTTTCAATACAGAAAGTAAAAAGGATAATGTAGCCTTTTCAGAGGAAGGAAATGGATGAAGGGCATGAGGTCTCCCTCCATTTGTGCTTTCTCTTCTAGGCCATGTCTAAGAGTACTGTGTCTTTTATAATTCAGGCTCTTCATGATACATTTTTTTTTTTTTAAAGATTTTATTTATTTGACAGAGAGAAACACAGCGAGAGGGAACACAAGCAGGGGGAGTAGGAGAGGGAGAAGCAGGCTTCCCGCTGAGCAGGGAGCCCGATGCGGGGCTCGATCCCAGGACCCTGGGACCATGACCTGAGCCGAAGGCAGA
>NW_027908769.1:0-233 GCF_054177405.1 Leptonychotes weddellii
CGGGATCGAGTCCCACATCGGGCTCCCTGCTTGACAGGGAGTCTGCTTCTCCCTCTGACCCTCCTCCCTCTCATGCTCTCTGTCTCTCATTCTCTCTCTCGCAAATAAATAAAAAAAAAAAAAAAGAAAGAAAAAAGAAAAAGTCAGAATGGTGCGGCCATTATGGGAAAAGTATGGAGGTTCCTCAAAAACCTAAAAAAAAATGACCATATGATCCAGGAATCCCACTTCTG
>NW_027908770.1:0-233 GCF_054177405.1 Leptonychotes weddellii
TCTCTCATTCTCTCTGTCTCAAATAAATAAATAAAATCTTTAAAAAAAAAAAAAGAAAAGGTAAAGTGATGTCCCCAAGGGTCCACAGCTGGTAAGTGCTTGCGACAGGACCCCATCCTAAGCCCCTGACTCTCGGTCTGATTGGCCTTCCACAGGCCTCAGCTATCAGGGCATGTGCAACTGCTGTGTCATGGCAGGCCGGCTGACCAGTGGTGGGGAGGAACTGTGGGACA
>NW_027908771.1:0-233 GCF_054177405.1 Leptonychotes weddellii
TAGATGATAGATAAACAGAGAGGTAGAGAGATACATAGTATAAACACGGCACAATGTCAGAAATCGTCCCAGCAGGGTGACCAGTGGATGACTGTTGATTGTACTAATCTATTATTCTTGTAAGTCTTTTGCAGGTTTGGATGATTTCAAATTAAAAATTGGGGGAGAAAGTCAGTCACTGTTTAATATCCACACACATCTGTGTGCATATGTAGACACACACAGGCCAATGG
>NW_027908772.1:0-233 GCF_054177405.1 Leptonychotes weddellii
GGGCTTATTGAAAAGATACAACCAAAAAGTCTGTTGTTATATGTTTGATTATAATACAATGCTTAGTGAAAATGTCAGAGTATTCAATTATATTTTTATACTTTTACAAATTACCCAAATATACAGACCAAAACCAACAAGTTATTATTTTTAAAATTTTATTATGTTGTGTTAGTCACCATACAATACATCATTAGTTTTTTTTTTTTTTTAAGATTTTATTTATTTATTTG
>NW_027908773.1:0-233 GCF_054177405.1 Leptonychotes weddellii
CCTGGGTGGCTCAGTTGGTTAAGCGACTGCCTTTGGCTCAGGTCATGATCCTGGAGTCCCGGGATCGAGTCCCGCATCGGGCTCCCTGCTCGGCGGGGAGTCTGCTTCTCCCTCTGACCCTCCTCCCTCTCATGCTCTCTGTCTCTCATTCTCTCTGTCTCAAATAAATAAATAAAATCTTTAAAAAAAAAAAAAAAAAACTCTTAAAATTTGATGATCTTAGGTTCATCTGG
>NW_027908774.1:0-233 GCF_054177405.1 Leptonychotes weddellii
CAGGTGGACAGTGGCCCTGACGGTGAAAGTCTGATAGAGGAGGTCATTGGGGGTGTGAACTTTGGGTTGGTTAATTTGCATAGGAAAGGTGGGCTCACAGCCAAGTCAGTTACTATCTCCAGGAACTGGCTAGCCCTGGAAGGGACAGACCCTCCAGGGTCAGCAAGGTCCTGGATGTCAAAGCAGCAGAATACAAAGACGTGTGTAATACACGACCCTTGGCACTCAAACCC
>NW_027908775.1:0-233 GCF_054177405.1 Leptonychotes weddellii
AAGTTGTTTTTGGTTAGTGCAGAGTTAAGTATCTTTGATTATCTTAATAGATGAAGAATAACTGTATCCTTTCCAAACTTTTTAGCTCCCTCTCATTTGCTTGTATTTCTTGCCTCCCTCTAAATTGCCTCTTCTTACTCCATATCTATGGAACAAATTAGTGTAATTGCATTCTTATTTATTTATTTATTTATTTATTTTTTTATTCTTATGTTAATCCCCATACATTACAT
>NW_027908776.1:0-233 GCF_054177405.1 Leptonychotes weddellii
TGAAAGATCAAAAGACAACAATCTTATGATGTATCTCAATAGGAGCAAAATTCATAATAAACAATTCTCAGAAGATTTAAAATCAAAAGAAACTTTATTAATCTAAGATTATTTTAAAAAAAACTACTGTATCGTGTAAAACAATGAAAACATTCCTCTTAAGACAAGAAATAAGACAAATGCTTGTCATCAAAACTAGAAACATTGTATTGAGGGACGCCTGGGTAACTCAG
>NW_027908777.1:0-233 GCF_054177405.1 Leptonychotes weddellii
GAATGTTGCATGAGGTTCTCAGTACCAGCTCTTAAAGCAAATTTTTATGTCATTCTCCCTAATAAGCCACTGTAGGTTATGTGTTCATCCAAATGAAAGTTCTTTGTGGCTCAATCACAAAGTGATTGTTTGTGGAACAAATACTCGAATTCTCACTCTGGTCCCATAGAACCTAGGGGGACTCTTTATGGAAGTAACCGTTTAATGTTTACTAAGTGTACACCAAATCTTGT
>NW_027908778.1:0-233 GCF_054177405.1 Leptonychotes weddellii
AAATCTTTCTTGGCTGGTAGGACACGTGGATCCCAATGGTTGAGAATTAGACTTAAGTGGCATGTACTTGGCATGTTTATATTTTAAGAATAATTAATTGTACCATTTATGTCTTTAGACATTAAAACAGCATGATTTTAAGACTCTGATTGCTTATGCTTTTTTTTGAATTTTGTTTTTATGTCTTTCCTCTTTTTTTGGCGGGGGGGTGAAGCAGAATTGCATTATGGACT
>NW_027908779.1:0-1456 GCF_054177405.1 Leptonychotes weddellii
ACAACACATTCATTTGAGTATCTAACATGTTTTGATTATTGCAGTTGGCTGATGCAATTAACATTATGTGTCTTTTGGATTTGTCTCTTTTCCTAAATGGTGTTTTTTTTTGTTGTTTTGTGTGTATATGTGTGTGTGTGTGTTACTATTATTGAATTTATATTAGATATGTCTTGAGGGAAGAGTGAATGACATTTCAAAAAATCATGTATATAATCCTATACAATTACTTTCTACTGGACATGGTACTTTGCATGTGATTCAGATGAAAAGGAAGGGGATGAAGAAATGAGAAGAGTGAGTTGTCCAAGGTCAAAAGGTGGCAGAGCTAGGATTTAGATTTAGGTCTGTCTGATTCTGAACTTGTGTGCCTCTTCTTCTTCCTCACCTCATCCCTCCCTGGTTAGGTGGATGATTCTACCTCAAATGTCCTACTCTCCCTGGTCAGTAGGGATTAGTGAGGGAGCTGGTCCCCTGTTTTACATTTGTTAAGTGAAGACTGAGAAGCAGATGTTAAATGTGGACTTAGATTATAAAAGGACACTAGGGTGTCAGGAGATGAAATGTCCAGTTCAGATGGGCTCATGTGGTCTTTTGTGGAAGAAGATTAGCGTTCTCTGTTCATCTGGCTGGATAAGACCAATGGGGAAGATTTCCAGGCATATAGTACCAGGTCAGGGGGGTTAATCTCAGCTTTATGAATATCAGACTGACTACAGTCAATGACCACCTTCTGAGACTGTGGAAAAGTGATGGGGAATAAGGAGCCCAGTGGAATCTACCCTCTGATATATTTGCTTCATTCAGACCAAATCTATAAGGAGTTATACCTTAGCAAAGATCTAAAAAGAAATCCAAGTTGTGGATTTCACAAATGCTGTTGTGCTGGAAGTTTTTACTTTTTTTTTCTTTTTTAAGATTTTATTTATTTATTTGAGAGAGAGAGAGAGAAATAGAATGAGCAGGGGGAGGGGCAGAGGGAGAAGAAGCAAGGAGCCCAACACAGGGCTCGATCCCAGGACCCTGAGATCATGACCTGAGCCAAAGGCAGACGCTTAACCGACTGAGTCACCCAGGCGCCCCTGCACACTTTTACCTTTTATTCTTCCTGAGTGCTCAGTTGAACCTTGAGGGGAAGCTCATTCTGAGGAGGCGCTGCCCCTGCTTTTGGCTTGCTGCTGGGGACAGCCCCGGGTGACAGCTGACAGGGTGGGCTCTGGCTATTGCTACTGTGCCTCTTTCCCAGTTTGTATCCCAGTCCAGGCTCAGACTCCACAACAGAGCCTAGACCTTAGGTCCTTGTTTATACCTAGAATATGAGGCAGGTGACAAGAGTGACTGTGCTCCTGATCTTGGGTGAGTTAACTTTGGGATTAAGAGAAACTGGGATGTGGCCTGGACTGGGGTCCGGAATCTTGCCTGCTAGCATCGCTCTTTACCCAGCATGTCGAGGGCT
>NW_027908780.1:0-233 GCF_054177405.1 Leptonychotes weddellii
AGCAGGCTCTCCACTGAACAGGGAGCCCGATGCGGGGCTCGATCCCAGGACCCTGGGATCTTGACCTGAGCCAAAGGCAGACACTTAACTGACTGAGCCACCCAGGCACCCCTCAACTTAATTCTTTTATTAGTGTTTATTAATCTTAGATAATCTCCCCCTTTTATTTCATCAATGTTGCTCACAAATTGTCACATCAGCTATCACATTATTATAACTGGTAGTGTAAACAA
>NW_027908781.1:0-233 GCF_054177405.1 Leptonychotes weddellii
TATCTCTCTGTCAAATAAATAAATAAAATCTTTAAAAAAAAAAAATTAGTTTTCCTTACATGATCATCTATTTTTAATGCAATCTTAGTTAGGAACCCTCCCCCTTCTCAGAGAGGAAACTATAAGTTGTTCACAATACCCATACTTCATTTGAGCAGCTCTGCTTCATTTATCATATCAGTGATGATAGAAATGGTAATTCTGACTAACGGTGGTGCTAGAAGTAACAGAGA
>NW_027908782.1:0-233 GCF_054177405.1 Leptonychotes weddellii
AGTCGCTCAACCGACTGAGCCACCCAGGCGCCCCTCAATTCTTAATCTTGAATTGAATCATATATTGTTGCTTCCTTCTAAGGGCAAAAACGTATGTAGCATAAAAAATATTTTTTAAAAATTTTTGGTACTTGATTCCTGTGTTCAGGATTAGCTTCTCCCTAAAATAAGTTTGTCAATCTGGGCATTACCAGAATCAGAGTACACTGAATATTCTTCTAATTTACTGTGTC
>NW_027908783.1:0-233 GCF_054177405.1 Leptonychotes weddellii
CCTGGTGAGTGTGTTTCAGAATATGGGAATCTGTGAAATTGGTCCTCTCCTTTGAGAATATCATGGATATCCTAAAATATACCTGATAGATTTTGTGTAGAGTTAGAATTTTAAATAAATAGAATTCTTTCAGATTTCAAAAAATTGATAGTAACCACTGTGTAAATCTTTGTGACATTATGTGTCTAAGAGAAAATATAATTCCATTGTAGAGAAAACAAGTAATTTGTATT
>NW_027908784.1:0-233 GCF_054177405.1 Leptonychotes weddellii
AGCAAAGATAAGAGATTCCAGCCTCCGAGTAAGTCCAGGAAAGAAAGAGCCTTGGGGGCTGGGTCATGGAAAGATCTGTGAGACTTCATTTTATTCCTTTCCTATTTTATTCCCAACCTAGATATTAATTTTCTTTTTCAGGTGTGTTAGTTTTTCCCTCCCCATTTGGGCTCCAGGCTCTTTTTTTTTTTTTTTTTTTACCTCCCGGATGCAACAAAGGCACTCACAATGTC
>NW_027908785.1:0-233 GCF_054177405.1 Leptonychotes weddellii
AGAAGGATTCCATGAGACCACATGTCCACACACTAGCTCTGCACAATGAGTGCTCGCCAAAGGCTAGCGCCCTATTGTTAAGGAAGAAGGTCGCTGGGGGAAGGACAGCAGGGCTACCATCTTCCCTCACTCCCACTTCCAGCCTCCAGGGCCTGGCTCTCTCCCCACTCAGGAGTTTTCCCAATCCTCTCCCGCCATCGAGAGGGGAGATCCCAGGGAGTGGACCTGAGGGT
>NW_027908786.1:0-233 GCF_054177405.1 Leptonychotes weddellii
TGAAATAATCGAAAGGTTGAAAGGCTATTCGCACTTGATGGACAGATATGAATATCCGTGTCAACACCACAGACCTTTATTTATTTATTTATTTATTTTATTATGTTATGTTAATCACCATATATTACATCATTAGTTTTTGATGTAGTGTTCCATGATTTCATTGTTTGTGTATAACACCCAGTGCTCCATTCAATACGTGCCCTCCTTAATACCCATCACCAGGCTAACCC
>NW_027908787.1:0-233 GCF_054177405.1 Leptonychotes weddellii
TCTACTTATAAGACTCAGTTATCTGAGAGCAAATGCCATGTTGTGCTCATCTTTGCATTCTCTCTAGCTTCTAACACAGTGCCTTGTACAATAGTAAGTATGCAAATACTTGGCGACTAAACTGAAAACTTACTAGACTTTTTAGGTACAGGATCAATGGTTAGAAATTAAAGTGATATTTTGGTCTTCTGAGGAGTAAGCTTTTCAAAGATTCAAAATGTCGTAAAATTATA
>NW_027908788.1:0-233 GCF_054177405.1 Leptonychotes weddellii
TCCAGTGTCAAAAGGGCCAATTCTCTCATGGCCCCCATCCCCACGGTAGATTATTTCTTTTTTTTTTTATTTAATTTTATTTTTTAAAAGATTTTATTTATTTATTTGACAGAGAGAGAGACAGCGAGAGAGGGAACACAAGCAGGGGGAGTGGGAGAGGGAGAAGCAGGCTCCCCGCTGAGCAGGGAGCCTGATGCGGGGTATTATTATTTTTTTTTATTCTTATGTTAATC
>NW_027908789.1:0-233 GCF_054177405.1 Leptonychotes weddellii
GCGCCTGGGTGGCTCAGTTGGTTAAGCGACTGCCTTCGGCTCAGGTCATGATCCTGGAGTCCCGGGATCGAGTCCCGCATCGGGCTCCCTGCTCGGCAGGGAGTCTGCTTCTCCCTCTGACCCTCCTCCCTCTCATGCTCTCTGTATCTCATTCTCTCTGTCTCAAATAAATAAATAAAATCTTTAAAAAAATAAAAAAATAAAAATAAAATAAAATAAAATTGAAGGTACAG
>NW_027908790.1:0-1455 GCF_054177405.1 Leptonychotes weddellii
CCAGTATGTGGTCTATTCTGGAGAAACTTCTGTGTGCACTTGAGAAGAATGAGTATTCTGTTGTTTTAGGGTGGAACGTTCTGTATATATCTATGAGGTCCATCTGGTCCAGTGTGTCATTCAAAGCTCTTGTTTCTTTGTTGATTTTCTGCTTAGATGATCTGTCTATTGCTGAGAGTGGAGTACTGAGGTCTCCTAAAATTAACATATTATTAATATGACTCTTTATTTTGGTTAACAGTTGGCTTATGTAGATGACTGTTCCCATGTTGGGGGCATAGATATTTACAACTGTTAGATCTTCTTGTTGGATAGACCCTTTAAGAATGATATTGTGTCCTTCTGTGTCTCTAACTACAGTCTTTAGCTTAAAATCTAATTTGTCTGATATAAGAATTGCTACCCCTTCTTTCAAGGTCCGATGGCATGGAAGATGGATCTCGATCCTTTCACTCTCAGTCTGGATGTATCTTTAGGTTCAAAGTGAGTCTCGTGTAGATAGCATATGGATGGGTCCTGTCTTTTTATCCAATCTGCAATCCTGTGCTGTTTTATGGGAGCATTTAGGCCATTCACGTTGAGAGTGATTATTGAAAGATATGAATTTATTGTCATCATGTTGCCTGTGAAGTCCTTGTTTCTATAGATTGTAAGTTTCTGTTTTTTATCACTCATGGGGTCTTTGTCCTTTTATAGAACCCCCCTTAATATTTCTTGTAGACCCGGCTTAGTGGTCACATATGGTCACACTTTCAGTTTCTGCCAGTCTTGGATGCTCTGCACCTCTCCATCCATTCTAGATGACAGCCTTGCCGGAAAAGGTATTCTTGGCTGCATGTTCTTCTCATTTAGTACCCTGAATATGTCTTGCCAGGCCTTTCTGGCTTGCCAGGTCTCTGTAGATAGGTCTGACATTATTCTGATGCTCCTTCCTCTGTAAGTAAGGAACCTGTTCCCCTTAACTGCCCTTAAGATGGTTTCCTTGGTTCTAAGATTTGCGAGTTTTACTATCACATGCTGGGGCCTTGGCCTAGTTTCCTTTATCTTGGGAGGGGTCCTCTCTGCCTCTAGGACATGAATGTTTGTTTCATTCCCCAGATTAGGGAAGTTCTCAGATATGATTTGCTCAAATATATCTTCTGGTCCTCTCTCTCTCTCCACCCCCTCAGGGATCCCAATAATTCTGACATTGGAACGTTTCATGGTGTCACTTATTTCTCTGATTCTGTTTTCATGGATTTTGAGTTGTTTCTCCCTGGCCTCCTCTTTATCCTTCTTTTCTATCAACTGGTCTTCTAGATCACTAATTCCTTCTTCTACCTCACTTATCCTAGCTGTTAGATTATCTAGATTAGATTGGATCTCACTGATAGCATTTTTTTTTTTTAAAGATTTTATTTATTTGACAGAGAGAAACACAGCGAGAGAGGGAACACAAGCAGAGGGAGGGGGAGA
>NW_027908791.1:0-233 GCF_054177405.1 Leptonychotes weddellii
AGATAGAAGGATCCTGTTCTTGTAAGTTGGATTTTGTGACTCTCTGCATATAGACTTCTGTTGGCTCCCCAGTTTGCTTAAAGTAAATCTAAAGTACTTAGAAAGGTGGCTTTGTAATTTCATCACCTACAACTCTTCCTGTCATTCATTTTGCTTCAGCCACACAGTCTCCATGCTGTTTCTGGAGATAATGGGCACCTTCCTGTCTCAGGGCTTTTGCACATGCTCTTCTC
>NW_027908792.1:0-233 GCF_054177405.1 Leptonychotes weddellii
TTCTTCACTTCTCTCCTTCTCTCTTTTAATCTCGCTGTGTCAGGGCACTCCCCAGGGTGGTGTGGTGGGCAGGGAAGGGTAAAGTCCAGATCTTTTGAAGAGGAATGATTCTCTTACAGTTCATTGCTTATGAGCTCTGTAAAATTTTTTTTCACACCATAGACACCAACTGTTGACTTAAAAAAAAAAAAAAAAAAAACACCCACTGCAAATTCCACACCATGATGATTGCT
>NW_027908793.1:0-233 GCF_054177405.1 Leptonychotes weddellii
AAATCTTTCTTGGCTGGTAGGACACGTGGATCCTAATGGTTGAGAATTAGACTTAAGTGGCATGTACTTGGCATGTTTATATTTTAAGAATAATTAATTGTACCATTTATGTCTTTAGACATTAAAACAGCATGATTTTAAGACTCTGATTGCTTATGCTTTTTTTTGAATTTTGTTTTTATGTCTTTCCTCTTTTTTTTGGTGGGGGGGTGAAGCAGAATTGCATTATGGAC
>NW_027908794.1:0-233 GCF_054177405.1 Leptonychotes weddellii
CTTGTATTCCCTTAAAAAAATAAAATAAAACCTTTAAAAATAAATAAAAATTACTCATGCAGAATTTGCTTTTGCTGTTCTGTCATTCCCGTTGAGAAGATGTACCAGCATCTTGAAGGTTAAAGCTAGCAAAGGAAAGCCTTCTGTGATGAGAACATCAGTCTGTCTTCAACCCCTGTCTTTTACAGCTAAGGGCGGACGGCGATCACCTTTCACCACTCTGTCCTTTCATT
>NW_027908795.1:0-233 GCF_054177405.1 Leptonychotes weddellii
AGCCACCCAGCACCCCAAGCCACTCAGCACCCCTCCTGCCGGTATTTCTTGAAACCTTTTACTCTACCATGAATTTTTTATTTACCTTTCATCAACTTACTAAAGGCAAATACTATAGGCCAGAACAGATATAATGTAGATGTGTGCCTCCCAAAAGTGGCCATAAAGATTGTTTCACATGTCTTTTTTTTTTTTTTTTAAGAGGATTTATGTATTTGAGAGTGAGCAAGCAC
>NW_027908796.1:0-233 GCF_054177405.1 Leptonychotes weddellii
TAGTCTCTCATGGTTTGTCTCCCCCTCTGATATCCCCCCTTCATTTTTCCCTTCCTAATCGCCTCTTCTTAGAAGGACAGAAGTCATATTGGGTTAGGACCCAGCCATATGACCTGAATTACCTCCTTAAAGACTGTTTCTCCAAATACAGTCACATTCTGGATTCTAGAGATGAGAATTTCCACATGAGTTTCGAGGGGAGCATAGTTCATCCCATAACACAGGGACTCAAA
>NW_027908797.1:0-233 GCF_054177405.1 Leptonychotes weddellii
ATTGGGGGGAAATTGGAGGGGTAGACGAACCATGAGAGACGATGGACTCTGAAAAACAAACTGAGGGTTCTAGAGGGGAGGGGGGTGGGAGGATGGGTTGGCCTGGTGGTGGGTATCGAAGAGGGCACGTTCTGCATGGAGCACTGGGTGTTATGCACAAACAATGAATCGTGGAACACTTCATCTAGAACTAATGATGTAATGTATGGGGATTAACATAACAATAAAAAATT
>NW_027908798.1:0-233 GCF_054177405.1 Leptonychotes weddellii
CCTGCGTGCTGGCTGCTCCTTGGCAAACACGGCCGAGGGCTCTGGGGACAGAGAGGGATGCACATGATCAAAGACAGCATGTACGTTAGGAATCTAACACTGGGGGAAGAAAGACCAAAGAGGGAGGCAGGGGACCTAAAACTTCTCAGGCTCTGCATCCGCTGTGTGGTCCGGAAACCCCGACTGGCTTCTTGACAATGAGTAACACAATCTATGGACCCATGTGATCAACA
>NW_027908799.1:0-233 GCF_054177405.1 Leptonychotes weddellii
AATAGAATGAAGCACTCTATAGCACCATGTACTTTATTTCAAAACTCCTTTTGCCAATTTCATGAGTGGGCCAATACACAAGATTAGATTGTCAAATTAGACTCACCTGAAGAGTACTTACACAGTAACAAAATATATTAAAAATTTCGGGATATGACCTCACTGATATGAGGAATTCTTGATCTCAGGAAACAAACTGAGGGTTGCTGGAGTGGGGGGTGAGGGGGGAGGGA
>NW_027908800.1:0-233 GCF_054177405.1 Leptonychotes weddellii
GTGTGGCTGGAACATGAGCTATGGACGGTCTGTGGCTGCTTTCAAGCCACAATGCAAGAGTGGAATCATCGTCAGAGAGACCACGTGGATTGCAACGCCTAACAGAAAATCTTTACAGAAGACTTTACAGAAAAGTCTGTGCCGATCCCTGTTCTAAAAGGTAATATTATCATGTCACTCCTTTGACTAGAACGTAGCACTTTCTCGGTAAGAACTAATTTCTTTACCCCCAT
>NW_027908801.1:0-1455 GCF_054177405.1 Leptonychotes weddellii
GCGGTGGCTGGCTGGCTTAGTCAGCTGGAAACCAAAATTAAAGGCACAATACCATTAATAACAGTTCAAAAAATTTAAATACTTAAGTATAAACCTAAGTACATATATATAGGATCTGTATGCTGAAAACTGCAAAACACTGATGAAATGGTGTTTTTCCTAACTAAGTGGAAAGACATCATCTTCATGGATTGAAAGATTGAGCAAGGTAATAATGTCGATTCTCCCCAAATCTATCCATAGCTATACTGCAATTCTTATAAAAATTCCGGCCATATTTCTTTTGTAGATATGCTGATTATAAAATTCATGTGGAGCTCAGGGTCATGAATTCAAGCCCCTATTTTTTAAAAAAAATTAAAATTTGTGTGGAAAGACAAGGGAACTAGACAGCTACACAATTCTGAAAAAAATAAAGTTGGAGGAGTTACACTTCATGAAATTTTTGAGCTACATTTTGTAGCTCTACTTTATTTTTCCCACTTGATTTTTAGCTACTCAATATATATTTTTACCACCCAATATAAAGCTACAGTAATTAAGACGTGATATACGAGGAAGGAAAGACATATATATTGATGGAGGAAGAACAAAGTCCAGAAATATACCCTCACAAGTACAGCCAACTAATTGTTTTTTCAAAAAGGTACAAAAGCAATTCAGTGGAGAGTCTTTTCAGCAAATGATGTTGGAACAATTGGTCATACACACACACACACACAAAAAAAACGTACCTCAACATAACCTCATACTTCATACAAAACTTAACACAAAATAGATCACAGAGATAGAACAATACAGAAAACTATAAAACTTTTAGAAGAAAACAGTTTTAGAAGTCTTTGTAATAGGGTTAGGTGAAGAGTTCTTGGATACAACACCAAAAACACAGTCTATAAAAGAAAAAAATACCAGGGGGCCTGGGTGGCTCACTCAGTTAAACGTCTGACTCTTGATTTCAGCTCAGGTCATGATCTCAGGGTCATGGGATTGAGCCCCTCATCAGGCTCCCCACTCAATGGGGAGTCTGCTTCTCTCCTTCTCCCTCTCCCTCTGCCTCTCCCCCTGTTCATTCTCTCTCTCTTTCTCTCTCAAATAAATCATCTTAAAAAAAAATATATATCAATTAACTTTATTCTTCAAAATTAATTTTTGCTCTTAAAGACATTTAACAGAATGAAAAGACAAGATACAGATAGGGAAAAAAATACTTGCAAATCACATATTCAGCAAAAGACTTTATGTATCCAGAATAAATGAAGATCTCTCTAAACTCCATGGAAAAAAATTAATATAAATAAATAAACTGAAATCTCACCAGAAAATAAGCAAAAACTTGAACATTCACTTGACCAAAGAGGATACATGGGTATGCAGCAACCACTTGAAAAGATGTTCAATATCAACAGCCATTAGAGAAAAGCAAATTAAAGCCCTAAGGACAGGGCGCCTGGG
>NW_027908802.1:0-233 GCF_054177405.1 Leptonychotes weddellii
CAGGTGCCCCTCTTTCTTTCTTTCTTTTCTTTCCTTCTTTCTTTCTTTCTTTCTTTCTTTCTTTCTTTCTTTCTTTCTTTCTTTCAACTTAATTTATTTGGGACACCTGGGTGGCTCAGTTGGTTAAGCAACAGCCTTCGGCTCAGGTCATGATCCCAGGGTCCTGGGATCGAGCCCCGCATTGGGCTCCTTGCTCAGCGGGAAGCCTGCTTCTCCCTCTGCCTGCCGCTCCC
>NW_027908803.1:0-233 GCF_054177405.1 Leptonychotes weddellii
TAGTCACTATGGAAAACAGTATGGTGGTTCCTCAAAAAATTAAAAATAGAGCTATCATGTGATCTAGTAATTCTACTCTCTGAGCATCTAGTCAAAGAAAACTAAAACACCAATTCAAAAAGATATATGTGCTCCCAGGTTTATTGCAACATTATTTATAATAGCTTAGATATGAAAACAATTAGGTGTCCATCAATGGATAAAGAAGATGTGGTATATATACAATAGAATAC
>NW_027908804.1:0-233 GCF_054177405.1 Leptonychotes weddellii
CTACCCTGGATGCACAAGGTCAATGGGGCCGAGGTGACCCCATCTTCCCCTCTTCATTCTTATTCTGAACAGAAACCACAGACAACCTTCATCACGGCAGCTTTGATTCAGGGATTAAACATTGATCAAGGGCTGCCTGTGCCCACGTCTGCTTCCAGCCTGGGGATACAGTGGGGGAAAACCAGAAGTTTCCTCCTCTGTGAAGCACACATCCAGTGGTAGGAGACAGATGA
>NW_027908805.1:0-233 GCF_054177405.1 Leptonychotes weddellii
GACTTTGTTCTAAGTCTTCCTCCTTGAGATCTTTCAGTCATAGAAAGACACCACTTTCTTTTTTTTTTTTTTTATTCTTATGTTAATCCCCATACATTACATCTTAGTTTTAGATGAAGTGTTCCATGATTCATTGTTTGTGCATAACACCCAGTGCTCCATGCAGAACGTGCCCTCCTCAATACCCACCACCAGGCTAACCCATCCCCCCACCCCCCTCCCCTCTAGAACCC
>NW_027908806.1:0-233 GCF_054177405.1 Leptonychotes weddellii
CTGCCCTTAAGATGGTTTCCTTCATTCTAAGATTTGCGAGTTTTACTATTACATGCCGAGGCATTGGCCTGTTTTCCTTGATCTTGGGAGGGGTCCTCTCTGCCTCTAGGACACGAATGTTTGTTTCATTCCCCAGATTAGGGAAGTTCTCAGCTATGATTTGCTCAAATATATCTTCTAGTCCTCTCTCTCTCTCCACCCCCTCAGGGATCCCAATAATTCTGACACTGGAA
>NW_027908807.1:0-233 GCF_054177405.1 Leptonychotes weddellii
GTGTGGCTGGAACATGAGCTATGGACGGTCTGTTGCTGCTTTCAAGCCACAATGCAAGAGTGGAATCATCGTCAGAGAGACCACGTGGATTGCAACGCCTAACAGAAAATCTTTACAGAAGACTTTACAGAAAAGTCTGTGCCGATCCCTGTTCTAAAAGGTAATATTATCATGTCACTCCTTTGACTAGAACGTAGCACTTTCTCGGTAAGAACTAATTTCTTTACCCCCAT
>NW_027908808.1:0-233 GCF_054177405.1 Leptonychotes weddellii
TTTTTTTTAAAGATTTTATTTATTTATTTGAGACAGAGAGAATGAGAGACAGAGAGCATGAGAGGGAGGAGGGTCAGAGGGAGAAGCAGACTCCCTGCCGAGCAGGGAGCCCGATGCGGGACTCGATCCCGGGACTCCAGGATCATGACCTGAGCCGAAGGCAGTCGCTTAACCAACTGAGCCACCCAGGCGCCCCTGGGTATTTTTTTTTTTTAAGATTTTATTTATTTGAC
>NW_027908809.1:0-233 GCF_054177405.1 Leptonychotes weddellii
AGCAGAGCTGGGGCCATGCGGAGATGCTGCTGCTGCCAAGGGGCGCGGAGGACCGCCAGCCACCCCCAGAGGCCTCAGAAGGGAGCAGGCCCGCCCGCGCCTGGATCTCGGACTCCAGCCTCCAGAACCAGGAGAGTCGGGGCTCCTGGGGTTGAAGCGCCGGCCCGGGGCAGGGTCACGGCGGCCCCGGGACGTCACGCGGCAGCCTGGTGCTGCTCAGAGCTGAGTGCGCC
>NW_027908810.1:0-233 GCF_054177405.1 Leptonychotes weddellii
CAAGCAGGGGGAGTGGGAGAGGGAGAAGCAGGCGTCCCGCGGAGCAGGGAGCCTGATGCAGGGCTCGATCCCAGGACCCTGGGATCATGACCTGAGCCGAGGGCAGACGCTTAACGACTGAGCCACCCAGGCGCCCCCATTATATGTTTTTAAGTAGCATGAAAATTAGCAATACAATCCCACACCAGTATTTTAGACCTACGTAGTCTTATCTGCTACAGATATGGGAACTG
>NW_027908811.1:0-233 GCF_054177405.1 Leptonychotes weddellii
TACCTATCTGACCACTATGAAAATGAGTATGATTTTAAGTTGAAAAATAAAATATCAGGCAAAGCAGATGCCCACCAAAAGAGAAAAAAGAATGTGACTGTCTGAATGTTACAATTACTTCCAGTGTCTTCCTGGAGAGCACACTGGGAGGGGACTACAATATTCATGTCATAGTCTACCATCTCACTTCTATTTTTTTTCTCATTATATTCATGAAAATTATTATCCTTTAG